>NW_015389282.1:161459-182317 GCF_001527695.2 Protobothrops mucrosquamatus
TAACGGTGCCTCCCACTCCTAACTCACCAAGACGCCGCAGCATGATACCGTGGTCTACAGTATCAAAAGCCGCTGAGAGGTCCAAAAGAACAAGGACAGAGGAATAACCTCTGTCCCGGGCCCTCCAGAGATCATTAACCAACGCGACCAATGCCGTTTCCGTGCTGTGTCCCGGCCTGAAGCCCGACTGGTATGGGTCTAGATAGATATATTAAAAGTGGAAAAAAATCTGAAGTATTTATCTTGGTCTGATTTTTTTTAAGCATCTCAAAAGCCTGGCATTGTAACAGGTGTGTGTAGGCTTTCTATATTCACTGTACCTGTAATAAGGAAATTCCATCAAGGTCACAGGTAAGACCCAGCCTTCCTCATTCCCAACTATAATCTGCTAAAACATGGCTATCCAACCTTTTGGCTTGCCTAGGCTGCACTGAGTGAAGAGGCATATAAAATATATAATAATGTTAATGTTAAAAGTTTATGATCTTGTGGGGCCACATTACTACCTGACCAGGGCCACATGCAGCCTGTGAGCCACAGGTTAGACACACCTACTCTAAAGCCTACAATAAAGAAAATATTTTCTATCGGGTCTAGGACTATTAGGAGCTGACCCTTGGCCATGCCCACTTCTCTCCTGGCTCCCTGCCATAGCCAACCCACAGCAGCCTTTCATCCTCGGCTGGCCTTCTGCCAGTGCTCCTCTCCTGCCAATTCCCCCCCCCTTCCCGGCTCTTCATCCCAGCCAATTCCCTGAGGCACGTTTTTACCCGGGTGATTTGCTGCACAGGACAAGTAGCCAGTGGTGTAGCGTGGGTTGTCAGCACCCGGGGCAAGTAATTTGCGCCCCCCTCCACAGTGGGCGGCGTCGGCGACCCGGCGGCTCGGATCGGATTCGCACAGCCAGCACTGCAGAGAGAGTGAGTGAGCCAGGCAGGGGCAGAGAGCTGCGAGTGCGAGCGCGCCCCCCCAGATGTTGCGCCCGGTGCGGCCGGCCCCCCCTGCACCCCCCACGCTACGCCTCTGCAAGTAGCCACACCTCCCAGCAGCCAATTGCGCGGCGGGTGGTGGCTGTGGGTGGCAGTGATGTGGAGGCGCTGGGGGGGGGAGCAGGCAGTTGGTGATTGCAAAAGCACCAGAGAAAGCCGTGTGTGTGTGTACTTTTAATTTTTCTTTGCATCTTGATGGTGTTTCTCTCCTTGTCCAACCTGCCCCAAATTCTCAGTTTCCTCATTTGAAGGATGGCTGTGATGCAGGGACCAGGGTTTTAGGCTCTGGCACATTGATTGCTGCGGCAGGACAGGAAAAAGTTCTTCCCACTTGGAATAAAAAGTTGGGGGCGGGAAGGATCATGAAACACCTTGACTGTTATTTCAAGATGTCTTGGAGCAGGTCTTTTCAACCTTTTCACAGATTGTACCACTTTTAGGACATGACAATATTTGAGTACCACCAGTGCTTAGCAAGGTGTCAAAAACTTGATGACTAAAAAAAGGGGGGGGGGAGGATTTTGGGTTTTACTAATTAGATTCACTTGTTGTTATAGAAATGGCTAGTTTATAATGTTATGGAAAAGTAAAAAGTTGAGGTTCAATGTTAATGCTTCCTTCTACTGCAACAGAGGAAGTCTGTTTTTTTTCTCTTCTCCCCCTCACTTTTTCCCCTTTTTCCTCCCCACTGTGTCCTACTATTTGCTTTTGTATTTTTGTATTTTATTCTATAATCTAATAAAATATTACAAACTGTAGAAAAAAGAAAAAAAAAGTACCAGTTTTAATTTCCTCAGTGGCTATTCCTTTGCTGAATCACTTTCCCTTTGCACTGACAAATGTATGATGAATTTATCCATGTTTATTAATATGCGCCACTACCAGCTAGTTCAGGGGTCTTCAAACTTGGCACTTTTAAGACTTGTGGACTTCAACTCCCAGAATTCCTCAGCCCTCACGGCTGGTTGAGGAATTCTGGGAGTTGAAGTCCACAGGTCTTAAAGTTGCTAAGTTTGTAGACTCCTGAGCTAGCTGGTCATCCCTTCTTCTCTCCCTTCTGAGCTCTTCCAGAGTGTAGTAAGAATGCACCCCCCTAAATCCCTTCCCTGTACCCTTAAAGACACAGGAATCAAGTGCAAAGCAAGAAAGGATCACAAAATAAGCCTCCTTTCTTTTCTCTTTAAGCTGCCTCAGGAGTGTCATGTGTCACAATGTTGCAATCCTAGACTGAAAGGTTCTGGCAATTGCAAAAAGTTTTAGCTTTAAATTAAGCCTCTTTACTTTCAAAGAAAACTTTCTAAAAGCCATAGACAGACTCAATTAAAGGGGGTAAAACTAATTTCATTTGTTTAAAGGGATTAAACCTTTCCTGTTGTCTTTTTTCCCTTTCCCCCACCCAAACCACCTCCTTTTATAGCCTCTCCTCTCCTCCCCTTTTTCTTCAGTTCACCTCCAGTCCGAGCTGCTTCCGGAAGCGCCAATCAGCTGGAGCCCTGCTGGCTCCTGCGGCTTCTGCTGAGCCCAGACAGTCATGCAGCTGCAGCTGCCTCTCCCTCAGGCTTGGCTCGCTTGGGCTCATTCCCCTCCCCTGCTACACTTGGCTAGCAGTCGCGTACCACCTGCCACGTGGCAAAGTACCACAGGTGGTACGCGTACCACCGGTTGAAAAGCCCTGTCTTGGAGAACAGAATCTTAGACTCCCTTCTTTCTTCCTTCTTTCTTTTCCTTCCTGTGTCTCTCCCTCCCTGCCGCTCTTCCTTTCTTTCTTCCTCTCTTTTCCTTCCTTCTAACTTCCTTTTCTTTCCTTCCTCTCTCTTTCTCCCTTCCTTCCTTGGAAAACAGGAAAAGGGAGGGAGGGAGGGTGAGAGGGAAGGAAGGAAGGAAAAGAGAGAGGAGGGAGGGAGCGAGGGGGGAGAGAAACAGAGGAAGGAAGGAAGGAAAAGAGAAGGAAGAAGAAGAGAGTCTAAGATTCTGCTCTCAAAGACATCTTGAAATAACAGTCAAGGCGTTTTATGATCCTCCCCTCCTTCCCGCCCCCAACCTTTTATCCCAAGTGGGAAGATCTTTTTCCTGTCCTGCTGCAGCGATCAATGTGCGAGAGCCTAAAACCCTGGTCCCTGCATCACAGCCATCCTTCAATTGAGAAAACTGAGAATTTGGGATGGCTTGGAGGAGGAGAGGCAAAGAAAAATTAAAAGTGCACCCCCATCCCAGCTTTCTCCACAGCTTCCGCAGCCGATATCGCCTGCCGCCCAGCCACCCACCGTGTCCCCCAGCCACCCGCCACCCCCTCAGCTCTCTGCATCGCTGCTGCCTGCAGCTGCCTGCCATCCAATTGGCTGCCAGGAGGCACGACTACTTGTCCCATGTAGCAAATCGCCTGGGTAAAAACATGTCTCGGGGAATTGGCCAGTATGAAGGGCTGGGGGTGGAGGGCCAGGGGAGGTGTCATTGGTGGGAGAGGAGTGCCGGTGGAAGGCCAGCAGAGGATGAAAGTCCACTGTGGGTCAGCTGTGGCGGGGGGCCGGGAGAGAAGTGGGTGCGGCCAAGGGTCGGTGCCTAAGTCTCATTCCATTTTCTATCAAGCTGCGAGACTTTATGAAATTTCACTCCCAATGGAAGTGTGGCCTCCATAACGGAAAAACAAAATTTTGTAAGGCCAGCAGTGTAAGGAACATACTAGCTCCATTTCATTTTCCTGGGAAGTCCTTGACCCCGCCAAATTTGACTGGAGACCTATTCTGTAACTTATTTAGCAGAATGCTTAACCTGATCTTAAGAGAGTTGCTTTGTTTCTAGACCACTGAGGGAGCATTGGTGGTCTTGTAGGTATTATTTAGTTGCTTAACTGGCATCCTTTATTACTGAGCATGCTAGCAGCTGAAAAATATAGATCAGCAACATCATGGGGCCCAGAGGTTCTTCCACACGTGTCCCTATTTATCAGAGGTTCTCTGTAGTCTGCAAACCACTGGTGGTCTACAAGCTTCATTCAGATGGTCGGTGCAATGAAAAAAAAACCAAGATTCTAATGCTTGTGTTGTTAGTGTTGTGGAGCAAAAAAGGTTAATCAAGTAGTTCCCCAGTAATTTTCAAGCAGTCTACAGAGGAAAGATTTGAACAATGAGACATTACACCATTCAATTGGTTTAGATGAACAGGAAGATAGATCATGGAAGTTTAAGGTGCTAACTAAACCTGTGGATATACCTTGGTGTAAGAATTTCTTTGTATTGAAGTTTTTCTACCCTGGTCGTTGCAGCAACAGACATTGGTATGACAATGTTGTTAATGTCAAAAGAGCTTTCCCCTCTTCTCCTCCTTGGCTGCTGCTGCAAAACAATGCAGAAAACAACAGTGAAAATCAGACAGTGATATGAAGAGGGAAAAATTTCAAAACTAACTTATAGCACCAAGAAAGAAAGGACAAATGTTCTTGTCTTTTAATCTAGTGATTTAACAGGAAAGTGGCTGCTGCAAGAGCTCAACCTTTGACATCATGGGACTTCTTGTCATCTTCTCACCCCTCCTGTTGGAGGAATAGTAAAGATAGTGAAGAGAAGAGAGAATGAGGGTACCTATTTTTTTGTATATTGATTACATTCATGTCCTGCAGAAAATTTAGGCCAATGTCTTTGGATAGTTCATTCTCAGCCAAGATCTTAAGTACAGGCATGTAAATATGGGTTTGCAAATACAATTGGAGGGGATTTATATAAGTTCTAATTTGTTTAAATATTCTGAGGAATCAAATACTAATGGAAAATTTAGAACTTCTGATGTAAATTCCAAGTTAAGCAACCTTGTAAAAACTAAAGCAAAGCTACTCTTCTGGGCTGCAAAAGTCACAGCCATGAAACAACCAAGGGCTAGAATATAAAGTCAACATACACTGAATTACTTGTTTATGCAAAGAAGGTAACAATCCTAGGATAATTTCTGAATACTGATTAGATGAAGTTGGTTTTTCCATTTAGGATGATTGGAAGAAAAATCCTTGGGTATCTGAAGAAGCATGCAGCTTGAGGAAAAGGAGTAAATTAAGCATCTCTAGGCCATTCTAGAGAATCTGAATGGACAATGCCTTATATATACAGCTTTACATAGGTACAGTGAGGGGAAAAAATATTTGATCCCCTGCTGATTTTGTACGTTTGCCCACTGACAAAGAAATGATCAGTCTATCTTCAAGTTGCCACCATTGGGAAACACTGTCTTAAGGAGATTCTCAGACTCTGCTCTGTTGATATAGAAATTTATACATTTACTTCATTTTTATTGTACCGTTCACCTAAATTTCATACTCAAGATATCTTTATTACTGCTCTAAATGCTTGGCGCAGAATATACTTAGGTCTTTTTTTTAGTATCAACAAGCTTAGAAGAAAGGGTTACTAACAGGCATTTATGAAAAAAATAGCCTATTATGGGAAAATTTGAAACCAACCTTATTATATTTCAAACTTTTAAAATAGTATCCAACTTGGGAAACCTTAAAGTAGAGCAAATCAGACATGAAAATATACCATAAAATACTACCAATAAACATTTACAAAGACTGTATGATTTACTATTGTCTCAGTGCCCTCCCCCCCCAATGAATAAAGAGGATAAAAACCAAGCACATGCATCTACTGCTGTTAAAAGTGCACTTTAATCACAAGACAAGCAATTAGGAGCACTGCTACATAGAATTTTAATAGCCTCACTTCAACTGTTAATGTAGGAAAACAGGATTGTTATGCACACACAAATCTTGGCACTGAGTGGCCACGCAAAAGTCCCTTGGCCTGCACCAATGGACCTACTATTATGTAGGTACCTGAGAGGTCCAACGAAGTATGAACTAATAGGAGCTACTCAGGGCAGAGGTGCAAATTTTTTGACTCATACAAAGGTACTGATATGGAGACCAAAGTTAAAAGTGTGTGAGATTCCATTTGCCTCTGTCTCAATTAGTGACATTGAAGTTATTCATACACATATTTAGATATTTATACCCTAGACCAGACATGTCAAACTCGTGACATCACGTGATGTCATGTGACGTATCGGAGCTTTTTCTACATTGCCGGCAATGGGGTGGGCGCGGTTTCCTGGTGACGCATCCAGCCCGCGGTTTGGCAGTTTGACACCCCTGCTCTAGACCAGCTTTTTCTAAATTGTTTCTTCTAGAAGTGTTGGGTCTGTAGCAGAGGTGGCCAGTAATGTTGAACATCTTGTCCCTATACTATTCATCATTCTGGATGGGATTGCATTCTTAGTAAAAGAGTAGGATCACCATTTGGAAGAGCTCCTTGACACCTTCAACTATCTCTGGATTTTCAGGTGGCATGAGTGGTAAGGAGTATGGACATGAAATCACATCTAATGCACAAGAGACTGTCTCTGAGCTGGCTAAATCTAGCAACAATTATCTACTTCATGGTTATACTACAATGTCTTCTATGTAGTTTTACTCTTGAGGAGTGTCTGGAGGCTATAACTGGTACAAACTGCAACAGCTAGATTGCTAACTGATACACAATATCAAAAGCATATTATGCCTGTTTTGGAGAACTGACTGCACTGTCACTATAATAATAATAATAATAATAATAATAATAATAATAATAATAATAATAATAATAATAATAATAATAATAATAATAATAATAATAATAATAATAATAATAAAGTTGGAAGGGACCTTGGAGGTCATCGAGTCCAACCCCCTGCTCAGGCAGGAAACCCTTTACCATTTTGGACAAATGGCTGTCCAGTCTCTTCTTAAAAACTTCCAGTGTTGGAGCATTCACCGCTTCTGGAGGCAGGTTGTTCCATTGGTTAATTGTTCTAACTGTCAGGAAGTTTACCATGCCCAATTTAAGGTATCGGTTTTAATCTTTAAAGCCCTAAATGTCTTAGGACCTCACTATCAAATGGACCGCTTGCTTAAATCATAAGGTCAGTAAAAGAGGTTCTTTTAGAGATACCTTCACTTTCTGAGGTCTGTCTGCTAGATACATGAGAGATGGCTTTGTTCCCAAACTATGGAGTATGCTCCCTCAGGAACCACACCCAGTTCCCACTCTTTCCGCTTTCAGGAAAGGGATCAAAACCACCTCCTTAATTCAGTCCTTTTCTAATTGTGTTAGCTTGATAGTTGTTTTAACAATTTTTAGTAAGATTTCTTTACAAAACAATTATTGTTACAAAACAATTGATTGTTCTATGTGCAAAAATATACAAAAATAAATAACTGAAATTCCACCCTAACTAACAAACATAGCTACTGGTACAGTATGATTGATGGGAGATGCAGACCAAAATAATTTGGAGAACCCAACCTGGTCCACAACTTCAAACATCTTCCAACCACAGCATTCCAATATATTTTGAATGTGCCAGATACATACAAGTTTTTATTGAGTACTTAAAGCTTTCTTCTTTCTTTCTGCTCTCATATGCCCAAAAGAAAAAATATTCAACTAGATTAACTTATCTTCCTGTTACTTCCAATTGTAGGAGCCTTCCTCATGAATGGAACTGGTTAACTGATTATGTGCCATTATGACCATGTCAATTCTTTATACTGATCAGCATTTTCCAGGATTAATAAAATGAATTAGCAATTGCAAATTCAAACAGTTTATTTATTAAACTTACATGCTGCCCATCTTGCCTAGAGGCAACTCTAGGCAGCTTACAATCATAAAAACAAGATAAAACATTAAAACAATAAATATTAACACTAAAATTGATTTAAAATTGACAAGATGGGAAGGGAGCAAGATGAACATGGGGAGGAGGTGGGGTCTTAGTCCATTAACCACATCCAGAATGACATGCCCCCATTGGGGCCCCAGGCCATTAGGCAGAGCCAGATCTTCAGGCCCTTTTGGAAGGCCAAAAGGGTGGGGGCGGATCTCACCTGGGGGGGGCACAATGTTCCAGACAACGGGAGCCATGAAAGAAAAGGCTCTTCTCCTGCACCCCACCAGACAGAATTCCTTGACTAACGGGGTCTGTAGCATGTCCCTTCTTCCAGCGTGGGTGGGGCAGGCCAATCCCACTGGGGTGAGATGGTTTCTCAGATAACCTGGACCCATGCCATGAAGGGCTTTAAAGGTAAGAACCAACACCTTAAATTCTACCCAAAAGCAAACTGGCAACCAGTACAATTCGCAGAACAGCAGTGTAACATGGGGCAGTCTAGGGCAGGGCTTTTCAACCGGTGGTACAGTACCACTTGTGGTACATTAACGAGTGGCAGGTGGTATGCAGCCCTGCCTAGCCAAGTGTAGTGGGGGAGGGAAAGAGCCAGCACAGGCAAGGACTTACTGGCCATGAGCCGATCTACAACTGCTGTGGCAGCCACCTGTGCTGGCAGCAGCAAACAGGCAAGAAATGCAGTGGGGGAGGGGTTGCCCTCCAAGAGGAATGAAAAAAGGTAGCAATGGCTGGAGGTGAGGCACGGAGGAGGGAGGGAGATGGAGAGTGGAAGGATTCTTATGTGCTTTTGTGACTTTGAAGTTCTGGGATTTGTGCAATGAGGGCTTTGTGTTCTTAAGGAGTGTTTGGCAATTTCTATTTGGCTGATGGCTGATGTCTCCTGTTAGCTTCTATTGCTCTGCTATTGTTAGCTGTAAGTTTTGCTACAAGGGATTTTGAAGTATTTTTTTCCTGAATGGATTTTGCCTGTAACATTCCTTTACTTATGAATGGAGCCATTTGGGGAGGCTGCCTTACCCGGCAGCCAATACTTACTACATTTTTTTTCTTCCTTAAGTGCTAGCTCTGCTCCTTAACTTTCCTTTCTAGCCAGTAGCTAATTCTTAAAGGGGAATGTGCCTTTTTAAGTTAGTTCACTTAGCAGCTTGTCTTTTCTGTCTCTGGAGGCTTTTCCTTGTTTGATGAATATATGGAAGAGGGAAAATATGGGGGGGGGGGGT
Organism: Protobothrops mucrosquamatus; assembly: GCF_001527695.2. NCBI lineage: Eukaryota > Metazoa > Chordata > Lepidosauria > Squamata > Viperidae > Protobothrops > Protobothrops mucrosquamatus. Next base: position 170,383 of record NW_015389282.1, read on the forward strand.
TTCAAAATCTTCCTTCAGAAGGAGGTGGGCATGAGAAAGTCCCGCCTTAGCACTCGGCCACCAGCAGCCCTGCCATTGACTTTGCTTGTCAAAAGATTGCAAAAGGGGATCACATGACCCTGAGACCCTGTGACCATCATAAATATAAATCAGTTGCCAAGCATCCAAATATAAATCACATGACCCTGGGCATGCTGCAATGGTCATAAGTGTGAAAAATGGTCATTAGTCATGTCAGTGCAATTGCAACTTTGAGCAGGTTTTTTTTTTGGTCATCAAGTTTTTGACACCTTGCTAGGTGGTACTCGAATATTGCCATATCCTAAAAGTGGTACAATCGGTGAAGAGGTTGAAAAGCCTTGGTCTAGGGGTCCCAAGAACTGTCTGTGTGGCTGCATTCTGCACCAGCTGTAGCTCCTGAATACTCTTCAAGGGTAACCACATATAGAGCATGTTACAATAGTCCAAGCATGAGATGACCAGGGCTTGAGTGACAGTGCAGGGATTCCTGGTCCAGGAGAGGACACCACTGGCGCACAACATGAAGTTGCGCAAAGGCTCTCCTAGCCATGACTGCCACCTTCTCTTCAAGCAGAAGTTGCAAGTCCAGGAGTCTGTCTGAGGTAGTGCAACCCCACCCAGAACTAAAGATGTTTAAAGTCCTGGATCCCAAAGTTCCATGCACCCAAAGCCATTTGGTCTTACCAGGGTTTAGCCAAAGCCTGTTGTCTTCCCATGGCCTCCAGGCAATGCAAGAGTGCAGCGACAGCATCACTTGGATCACCATGATGTAGATGTAAAGTTGAGTATCATCAGTGTACTGATGGTACCTCATCCCATTGTGGCGGATGGTGTCACCCAGCGGCTTCATGTAGATGTTAAAAAGGAGTGGAGAGAGTACCGAGTTCTGGGGCATGCCACAAAGGAGTGGCTGCGGGCTGGACCTCTCACTCCCTATCAACACTGATTGGGATTGCCCTTGAAGAAAGGAGCTAAACCAGAGCAAAACGGCACCGCCCAGCCCCAAACCCCACAGGTGGCCCAAAAGTATACCATGGTCAATGGTAGTGAAGGCCACCGAGAGGTCAAAGAGAGCAAGGATGGATGCATTATCCTTATCTCGCTCTCTCCAGAGATCATGAACAAGTGCAACCAATGCTGTTTCTGTCCCATAACTGGGCCTGAAACATGACTGGAAAGGGTCCAGATAATCAGTTTCATTCAGGTCCTTCTGAAGCTGCCATACAACCATTTTTTCTACCATCTTCCCTAAAAAAAGGGGAGGTGAGAGACTGGACAAAAATTGTCCAGACAACTGGGATCAAGCGATGGTTTTTTTGAGGAAGGGGCAGACCAGGGTGTCCTTGAAAGGTCCCAGAAATGTCCCCTCCTGCAAGTGAAGAATTTATCCCTGACTGAACCCACCTGGAGGACATTGTTCTGGAGGCTTTCACCAGCCAGGAGGGACAGGGATCTAACTGACAGGTGGTTGTGCTGATAGCATCCAGGACCTATCCACTTCATCAGGTCCAACAGGATTGAAGTGTTCCCAGATAACCAGGTAAGACCTTTCCCCAGGCATCACTAATGGACTTGCACCATGCATGGATTCCTACTGGGAATGGATCCAAGAGACTCTGTCTATCAGGTATTCCACAAATTCCTCTGCACAGCCCTGAAGATGATCACCCAAGCCCTCCTGTCCCGGGGGGACCAGGTGATTGTGAACAGGGCTGCCAGGTGACACTCTGTAGGAGCAATAAGAGCAGAGTGTTGTGGCTCCGTCCGGTGGGTCCCTCTCATCAGAGGAGGAAGGCTCTGAACATGAAGGAGAGGAGATGGCTAGGCCTCCCTCTCCAGGCCCTTCCCCTCTGGTGCAGCCTTCGGTGCCTTCCGACAGCGAGGAGTTTGGCCAGGAGCCCGGTGTTTCTGGGATTGGCCAGGAGCCCGGTGTTTCTGGGATTGGCCNCCAGGAGCCAGGTGTATCGGACTCCGACGAGGATACGTCTTGGCTGGATCCACGCCAGCGTCGGAAGGACAAGCGTGCGCAGCAGCGGACACGTCATGCCAGATAGTTCAGCTGAGTCACTGGGCCACACCCCACTGGCTATATAAGCAAGGGGTGTGGCATGTGAATTTTCGTGACGGACAATTTTTGCTGGATATTCGGTTGCAAGCACTCTGGCAAGTTATCTCTGTTTGCTGTGTCTTATCAGTAAAGGCTTGGCAGGCAGCTACGCAGTTGCTGCCAAGAAATTCATTTGTCTTTGTCTGTGCCGAGTAGTTTTTCAGGCCTCGGCTGACTGGTTGGGGGGTGTGGGTCGGACGGGGGACAGAACACAGAGAAATAAAGCTGTTTCATCACTCTTACCATCACAAGACAGGCCTTAATAGCAACTCTAACTTGTGTCTGGTCAGATTCATCCTTCATTTTCCTCCAGCAGCGCTCTAGGTGTCTCTTGGCTCTTTTCAGAGCCCACAGCTCCTCCATGTTGGGAGTGATGGGTCAAGAGAAGCCACACACGTGTTCCTGTCCAAAGTCTTGGCTGCTCTGTGGTTCCAGGATGTAATCAGAGCTTTGGTAGGACTGTGCAGGAAAGACCCTGGGATATTCCCCAGTACCCTCTGGAACCAATACAGTTCCATCAGTTGCTGAGGGCAGACCACTTGAATGGATACGGTGTCCCTGCAGAGGGGGGTGGCATAAAAGAATCTCAAGGACACCAGGGCATTATCTGACCATGACAGGGAAGATAATGACAGATCCCCCACCAGATCACGTTGCCATTGCTCCAACAAGAAAATCATATCTGGCATGTGACCACTGTCCCAAGTCGTGCCTTGGATGATATGGATAGGCCCATGGTCACCATAGTAGCCATGAACTCCTGGGCCGCTTCCAAGGCCAAACCCAAGGATGGCAGATTGAAGTCCCCCAGGACCGTAATCCTGAGGAACTCCATTGCCAACCCTGACATGGCCTCCAACAGCTCAGGCAGGGAGGTTGCTACACAGCAGGGAGGCTGGTACAGTAGCAACAATCCCAACTGATCCTGTGAACCCAGTGTCAAGCCCTCCCGGGCTCGACATACAAGAGGGGGGGAAGGTGAAGGACAGCACGGTGGAGGAAGAGGAAAGCCAGCACCGGGTCCAAGGCAGCTCACCGTCTCGATGAGGGAGCGCGAGCCGCGATACTCCAGCAGGGCGTTCGGGCCGGCAAACAGCTGACGGGCGGTTACCGGAAGGCATGGGAAGCCACGCCCGCGCAGAAGGAGTTTGAGCCGCCGAACAGCTGACGGGCGGTGAACCGGAGAGTGCGATGTCGGGGCGGGCCGTCCCAGAAGAACCAACATTCATGCGGACAAACCCGAGGGAGGGGGTTAAGCTGGATCAGCTGCTACATTTAATTACGGCCGGGTGCTGGTTGGGTGATAGGAGGGTGGGGTTGTGGGATGATAGATGGGTGGGGTTGTGGTTTGTTGGGCAGGGGTGCGGTTGCTAGCTAATTGGGTGGAGGGTGGGGTAGCATTAACACAAGTGTATTTAAACAGTGCTAGGAGGAGGCTGCTCCCAGCGCGAACTTTGTATAGCAAAGAGCCTTGATGCTGTAGGTCTCTGCTGATGCCAACATTTGCCTTAAAGAAAACCGCTGCTGCCTGAGTCGAGTTGTCTTTGTGTCCTTCTTTACTCAAGGTCCCGGTAGGAGTGTTGACACCCAGCTTCAGAAATAGGGACTCACGCCCAGAGACTTGGGGAGCATGGACCCTGAAGGCCAGAATAGATTCTCAGATGACCACTGCCATTCCAGCTCCCCTTATGAAATATCATTTCCCTATTCAACTCAAATTTGGCCAAGAAAGTATGATTACTTCTTAGAAGAACATCTAGTGTTTTCTACATGAGTTCAAGGAAAGATACTCCATATCTCTTTCTCTAATTTATCCTTGTAATAACCGCCCTATATAGGAAGTTAATGTGGCAGTTGCAGTTTCACAGCTTAATGTGGATTTCAATCCGTGGTGTTAGTCCAACACCCTAGCCACTATCCTGCACTAGCTAAAATGATACTTCAGCTGGTTCTGATAAACACTGTGTCCAATCAAGGAAGACTCCAGGTAAGCACTAGAATGCTATCTTGAACTTCTTCTAGTCTCAGCACACAGTGCATATGGTTATGGCCCTGTTCCAATCTAATACTCCAATCATCCTATTTACAGACTATTCCATATACAGGACAGGAAGTTCTGGGAAGTCGTGCCTGGATTAGAATATGCAGGTTTTTTTCTGAGTCCAAAACATGCACATTCCAGGCAGAGATGTTCTGCAGTGGGGAAAGGGGGAAAATCAGAGATGGTAACAAGAGGCAGCAGCTAAAAGTACACAGGAGGAGACTGGGGAGGGATAGAAAGGCTGTTGGTTATGCATAGGGGGAACAGTGGTGTGCAGCCAAGGAAAGGTAAGGAGAAAGAGGGCATAGGTAGGTTGGGGAGGGCTGGGTGGACAGATAGGTAGGCTAAGCTTGAAAGAGTGGTGGTATACAGCTAAGGCAGATGAAGCCATGGGAAGACTGAGAGACGGAAGAGAGAGCAGGCTATGTGGAGGGGAGAAGTACACCAACTTTACCCCACTTCCTTTGTAAGATCCCTTCCAATTTGTCTGGGTCAAAACACAAAACAACCAAGAAGTTTTAGTTCAGCTGGAGTGCAATCCTGCCCAAAATGGTCCTATCCAAGGTGCAAGCCATAAAGGCCTCCTTCCATACATGGAACTGAAGATACATTTCATTTCTTAACTGCCACCTCTCACCCCCACCTCTTCTGCTAGCATCCTTCACTAGGATTCATGACTTCCTTGTTTCCAAACCCGGAATATATTGTTCCCCAACTTCTGAAGCTTGAATTTTTTAACCTTTTCCTCCTATGTTGCAATCTGGGACACTGTATCTAAAGCCAATTGCTCCTTTTCCATTTTACCTAATTCCATTTAACCCTAACCCTTGCATCCCATATCCTATAACTGAAAAAAAATCAGCAACAGAAGTAATACATATACTCATTCCTCCTTGCCCTAATTTTTCTTCTAAGTCAAGATTAGCTGTCAAGCACCTTGAGACATAGAATGGCAAGGTCATGCAGCGCACTGCATCTTGAAGGCACTGAAGAAATCAAACTTGAACTTAGCTGCAACTGCCAGGTAACCCCCCTACCCCCACCCAGGTACTTACAGCTGCAATGGAGCTTCCCAGGGAGTATGTGGTGACAGGAGGGATGGAATTTTCAGAGGAAGCAGAGAGCTGTCGCATGAGTGGACTATGAGCTGTGGAGGCCATAGAGCTTGACAAATAACTTGGGCCTCCAATCTCTGGATGATGCTTCAACACTGTGCAAGGAAAGAGAACAGTGAGTGAAAACAATGCCTGTATTATACCCAGAAGCATTACACCAGACAGACATCAAGTAATCAACATAGAAGAACTAGAGCACACTTAAGTGAGGGAAACTTCCTCAGGCTGGACTGCTTCTCTAGAGGAAGGAAGTTGTTAAAGCACACAAGAGAGACTATGGCAGGTGACACCACTACCCCTTTAATTTCCCAGAAGCAGAAAGCAACCATCTCCAAAGGGAGAGGGGGAACAGAATGCAGAACCCAAGCTCTGCCCAGACAGACCTGGCTAGGGCCAGCCTACCTTCACTTCTCTTGGAGCTGTCCTGCAATCGCTTTCTTTCATGAACTGCCGTCAGGATAAGTGAGCGCTCTGGCGCTCTCTCGACCTTGGGGGCAGCCCTCACATCGTTTAAGGGCTGCCTGTGTGCCTTGTCTGGCTCGATTTTGTGATGTGAGCAAGCTGAGGAGTGGAACAGAAAGAGAGCCATGAAAACACCCTGCTTTCACCTCTCTTTCCTGCCTTTCAGGACCCAACCTAGACAAGATCCTAGAAGCCATACAAGCATGACTGCCAGAACAACACAAAGAGCCACTGGCAGCAACTGCCCTCCAGTGACAACCCCATTAATTCAGCAGTTGCTGTAAAAATCAATTCATTCATCCATCCATCTTGTTTGCAAGGCCTGAACCTTTGAGCTGCACCCAGCCCTGCCATGGCTTCTAACAGGCTGGCTTCCATTGTGGCCCACATGTTTGGAACACTGTGTCAGATATATTCTCTAAAGAGACCCAACATGCAATTATAGATGGTGCTACTTGACCACTACAGAACAATCTCAAAAACCAGGAGCAGCAGGATCTGTGTCTTGCTTTATTTTAAGTAATAAACCTACCTTTACAGTTTATCAATTATATACAATGTTCCTGACCCTCAAAGCAGATCATCCACTCAAAAAATAGGAATAGGCATATGTGTGCGCACAGACATATTTTTTCTCGTGCTCATTTAGGGACACACAGCCAATGTTTACTTGTTTTCAGCTCTGGAACAACGATCATGAAACATTCAGAAGAGTGATTGCACTCTAGATATACTCAACATGGTTTTCCCATATCACTAGGCAACAATAAATATTCCACTCCTTCATGCTCCAACACAACTTCTAGATTCCTTGAAAAGTTTTTCCTGGTCAAACAGTCTAGGACACGGGTGTCCAACTTTTTGGTTTGCCTGGGGCCATAATGAGTGAAGAGGAATTGTCTTGGGCCACATATAAAATATATAATATAGTTTTATAATATAAAATCATATAATGTTAAAAGTTTACGATCTTGTGGGGCTGCATTACATGTAGTCCTTGAGAAACAACAGGCCATGTAATGACAATTCAAAGTTATGACTGACACCCCAAAAGTATATGCAACCCTATTTCAAAGTTATGACAGCTGAAGTGCCACTGCGGTCATTCACTCTTATGACCAACCACAGGGATGTTGCAGCACCCCTGTCATGGCCCTGTTGGATCCCGGTTCAGAGGAGGAGTTGTAATTTGGACCATCCAATGGGGATGGCACATCTCCCCTGGAATGTCTGGAGAGTCCAGGGTCTGAGGACAATGCTGTCTCAGGCCCCTCCGGCATTGGGGGAGGTGGTCAACTGGACAGGGAGCTGCCTGCCTTCACAAACGCAGGGGAGGATTGGCTGCAGACAGGCAGTGGTGATGAGAGACAGCAGATCCACTCTGACGAGGAACAGCTGCCTCCCCTGCAGGGCACAGAGAGTGGAGCAGAAGGAAGGTCAGAGGAGGTCTGCGAGGCTGCTCGCGAGGAGGCTGCCCCGCCCCTCCTCACAAGGAACACCTAATGTGGGCTGATTTAACCAGAGGCAGGGTGGTGGTGGAGTGGGGTTTTGCCAACACCCCTGGAGAGCCGTCTGTTGTGGTTTAGCAGTGCAATGAAATACTTTATTGGTGCCTGCATCTGCCTACATGACCTGTGTCAAAACAACCCCTGCCTCTCTCTTCCCCCTTTATCCTGCCCCAACAGGACCCTGCAACGCTTGGACCCACTCCCCATGCCTCCTGGAAGCAGCTGCCATTTTCAGGGCCCCAACAATTCTTTGCAGAAATGGTGGCTACTTTCAGGGCTTTCTGCACCGATCAGGTGGCCATTGGGAGGCTGCAAAGCTCTTCTGCTTCTGTATAAAAGGCAGCAGATTCAGGATGAGCTTCCCAAAACCTTTCCTTTGCTTAATCCCCTCCCTCCCCCAGAAAGCCACATTTCTTCAATAAAAAAAAAAAAAGCTGGGAGGAACAGACGTGTTAATCTCCCCTCTTTTACTACTAAAACAGGACATACTGCCAGAAATTATACCTCCAAAGGCAGAAAGTGGTGCTGGGTCTCCAGGCTGTCTATAACCCTGGAGGCCCTGCCTAAATTCAGAGTCTATGTACTGTTATTATGGGAGGGCCAAGTACTCAGTGTATTCTCAGAAGCAGTCTTTTATTATTTATTATTTCCTTTTTCAGGCTGGGCATTGGCATTAATCACATTTCAAAATGAAATCCTGGTTCACTTTAATGTCTCTGCAGGACATTGTAATTTCTGCCAATTCTGCCAATTCGAGATTAAAACCAATGAAGGCACTTACTGGCTGCTGCTAAAAAGGTATTAACCAGCTTGTGACGGTGTTTGCATGCTGAGTCAGAGAGACTGCTGGGAGGCACAGTGGGTCGATGCTTCAATGTGAGCTTTTTGGGAGGTTTAATTTTCTCACAGGGCTTGTTCTGCAACTGGGATTTCAACATGCTCTGAAGGTGTAAGCTCACTGGTACATCTGCAGAAAAATGAACACACACATACACGAACAAAAAAAACCCCAAAGGAGGCAATTATCAGACATCGTTCAGAATAACGATGGCATATTCTGAATGAATGTTCCTCATCAAATCTATCTAACCACAAATTTGGAGATTTATACCTACCATGGACCAAAAATATATCCATTCAGAAGCAAAAAATAAGCCATATTTATGGAGTCCTCCACTTTCTCCCAGTAATGAAAACACCAATATTGGCTGAACTGCAGCTATCCTAACCCTGTACTCTCCAGATTTTTTGACTCAACTGGAATTCTGAGCTAACACAGCTTTCAGCAACAACACAGCTAGGTGGCATGTTTTTTTTTGTTTTGGACGGGGATCAAAAGAAAAGCCATCAGATGATTATTGCATTGATTATGATGCTGTTATATATTTTATAATATTTTGATCTTGCATTATTAGTATATTTTTTGTTCTTTTTATTTGCAATCTGCTTTAAGGTCATAGGGATTGAAAGGGTAGAAAGCAAATAGAGAAAGGAAAAATAGTCCCTCTCTTTGAGCATGCTTCACCTCCAGTGAGGACACAAGAGTTTTGTGTGTAAAGTCCCAACAATAGCAAGAGCAATTACTGCCACCCTACAACTGAAATACAAACAGCTTTCCCTGGAGAAAATTCAAAAGACCTAGGTTGCATTTTACTTGAGTGAATTAAAATGTCTTGTTAAAATCCAAAATAAGTTTCTTAAAATGTCACTATCAAGTGCTCCTTAAATTATAACTAGGATATTACTAAATAATATGAATGACAGCATGTTTGTCCTACAGTAAAATTTTGAAGGTGAATTGGTGTCTCTATAGAAACACTGAGTTAAAGGAAGGTTTTCCACATAAATGAAAAGTCAATTTGATCACTTCTCAAATACATCTTTGATTCATTATCTATCCAAAACAACTGCTTTATTTTCACCCAATGAACACACACAGCCCTAGACTATCCAGTAGCAACTAGAACATACTTCCAATTACTTTGTCATTGGCAGTTCACTTTTTTGTTTGGTAGTTTTCTGTATGTGCGTGAAATGGAGGAACTGTGAAGAGAGAAAAAAATCACGAACATCACACATGACCAGGAGAAATGGGGCTGGGGGGTGCAGGCAACCTGGAAGGCAAGATACTAGACAATATGTGGTAAGTGTGTAGGCACCCTTCAATAAAGGAAAGCATGAAAATGTATGAGGTATACACAAACATACCCACACACACCTGGTTAAAAGCAATATGTGTACCTTTCTTTAGCGCATATACACAACTGAAGGATACAAGGCCACATCCTATTCACACATAACCCATTAACCCAAAGCTTTCTGTGCATTCTCTGGAGAGTTTCAAAATATTAAGCAAACAGTTTTTAATGTGAAGAAAAAAATCCATAGTATATGCCTAGACAGTAATCATGTTTAATGCTTAATGCAAATGAAAGAAAATCCAATTTAGTTTTTACCCTGCCACTGCCTACCACATTTGGAGCGCAGGTCCCAGCATAGTACTTCAAAGCCAAGGAAAGTCATAGCACAGTAGTTGCACCCACTTTGTTTGGAAAATAAGTTACCTGCCCAGAATATTCAAAAAATGGGCAATACACAAGCACTGTTAATAAAACTAAGGGCAGGGCTTAAGGTAGGAAAGGTAGTTGGATACTGAGAGAGCAGTTGATGAGAGAGTGTGAATTCAGATATTAATAAAAAGTAGTCTGGATAACAGGCTAAGGATGAGCTGAAAATTCAAACACACCCAGCAGAAAAATTCAAATTAATCTGTCAATCAAGTCTCCTGCCTTTACTCTAGCCACATGTATATAAAGTACAAATGATGAAAATCATGAAAATGCAGATAACCTAAGAAGGCTGCACTGTAGCAGTAAAATGCTACCTGTGTGCATGGATACAGAAGAGAGAAGTGCACTTTGAACAAACACAATTTTTCTCTCTGATCAGCCCATCCAATTGATTATTCAGTTTACTTTTCCTCTCTGTTGTACTGCTAGTCAACATCTGACTGTGCCAAAACAGCATCATGACCTGCCAAGAGACAGCCTCCCCCCACCCCCACCAAATGCTTCAGAGCAGCAGCTTTCTCTCAAGAGACCCAGATGGTGCTATCTTAGCTGTTTTTAAAGTCCTGATTAACATCCTTTTCACCAAGGTTGTTACGATGTTATTACATCATGTGGAAATTTCCAGTCACATATCAAATCATCAAGACAAGGGCAGAACATTAATTAACAATCTCACATATGGAAGAGAGAAGCAGACTGAGGACAGGGGAAAGATGGAGGGAAGAGATACCCAATTGTTTACATTCTATCTACTAGGTCTCTAGCAGCACATGTCATGCAGTCATTGGCTAACTAGGTCAGGGACGCCTGACATTGGTGCCAAAGCGACTCAATGTCCTAGGAGAGCCAAATTAAATGCCTTTCCAGATCCTCTCTTATCCAAAATTGATCAACCACTACAACCCCTGTGGCTGCCTGCCTCTCTCTATGGTCCAAGCAAAAAAAAAAAAAATGCTTCCAAAGGATCATCCTCATCCTATGCAGGACAGGATAAAAGTAGAGCTCTTACTGTTGCCTACATATGGCTTCCTAGCTAGCCTGGAATGAGGAGCTGACTTTTGTTCAGCTCTTTTTATTACTCACATCTGCTAATGGGGTCTTTCTTACCATCTGGGAATGAAAGTTCAGGGTGGATGCAGAAATCCAACTGTGAGAGATGCTCCATCAAAGGGGCTTCATACTGGATTTCTGGAGGCAATGAGCTTCGAGGAGCACAGAAAGCACACAAAGGGTTCACATCACAGCCACACTGCCCCATGTTGTTACGATGAACCTAGACATAAGATGAAAAACGGAGAAGGGCTAAAATCCATTAATCTAGAAGAGGGCATCAATTTGCACTTTTTTTTCAATCTGAGGACCTAGTCGCCAATCACCTGCCATTTTCATTCTGCAGAGTTACTCCTGGTTTCACAACATGGGATATTAGGATGGCCAGAGACCAATGGTTTGCTTTGAGGTGCTCTTGACTGCCCAAAACATAAAGGGAAAGACATGTTTTATTGCCACTGCTTGGTAAGGAAGGAAACCTCAGAGTGGCATTGGTCAGCCAGGAAAGGATTGGGAGTGATTCAGGGAAATTTGAAGTTGACTTGATTGTTGAATCAATGTGATGGAGAGGAAGTATATGACTGGGGTTACTGGACTTGGTGAAACTATAACAAAGCATTTAAGGAGCCATCAAGATGATCTGATGGGAGTGGAAAGGGAATAGGATGGGTGAGAGACTGACTCTGTGAATCTGCCTAAGAATGACAACTACAGATGTAAAGAAGGGTTGATCTACAGGGTTGAGTTTTCTCTGATGTTTGGGCAAACTACTTGTACTTTAGCTTTTGCAGTTACCTCCCTCATTGCAGATTTCATCCAGGACTAGTAAACTACCATTTACATCCAATTTATTTATTTTATTTATTTATTTATTTTATTTATCAAATTTGTACCCCGCCCTTCTCCTAGCGGACTCAGGGCGGCTTACAGCCAGTTAAAACAGATAACAATACAAAATACTAAATTTAAAATGTAATTAAAATGAAATATTAATTATTGGCCGTTTCTTTTTAAAATTATTTTAAAACCAAATTAAAATACTCCTTAGGCCAGTCCTGCTA
>NW_015389282.1:182915-211031 GCF_001527695.2 Protobothrops mucrosquamatus
CCTCCCACTCCCAACTCCACCAGACGCCGCAGCATGATACCGTGGTCCACAGTATCAAAAGCCGCTGAGAGGTCCAAAAGAACTAGGACAGAGGAATGGCCCCTGTCCCGGGCCCTCCAGAGATCATTTACCAGTGTGACCAATGCCGTTTCCGTGCTGTATCCCGGCCTGAAGCCCGACTGGAGCGGGTCTAGATAGATAACAGAATATTTGCTATTTACAAGTTCCAAAGTATCCACTGAAACATGATTATGCATCATTGGTCCTTCACCCTACTAATGTTCCAGTTAAAACAAAGAAACAAGAAAACAAACCCTCTCCAATATCCATGATGATACAATAATCCCATATTAAGATATTTAAATGTTCATCTTCTTGGAAAACAGTGTCTTCACTTTTTTCTGATTCAGAGAGAGAGCACTGCAACATGTGATCTTCAATACTGATATATTTAGAATGATTATCTAAAACTCTGGTTACTTTGGTTATACACTCTGTGTACTGTGTCTTCTATTTATGCATACAAACTTAAATTTGTTGACTGCCAATGCAACATTTGCCCTAAGCTGTTAGCCTGCCAGACTGTTCCAATGAAACAGATCAGTCTGGCTGAAAATGCATACTTCCTTAAATACTTACTGTAGATTGGCTACTTTTAAATTGGGGGGGGGGGGGGGGGAGAGAGAAAGAGAGAGAGCAAAGAACAAAAAATATTTTTTAAAAAACAGATACTAATGATAATTGTACCCTGCAACTGACACAAACATAAAACTTGGAATTGATTCTGAATTCAGCATGCTGAGAATTGTAGCCATTTAAACATTTTGTAATTTATAAGTGCCCACATTCAAAAGCACCAACATGGCTACCTAATAGAAACCATCATTTCTTTTAAAAACAGAAGAGTCAGGTACTTAAAAATGATTTGATATATTTTCTGTTAAGTGCACCTGTACAACATCCCTTCCTAAGTTACAGTATTCTACAACAGACATGCTTTTTTATTCTTTTAAGAATGCCACTGGTCCAGCAATTAAACTTAAAAGAGTGTTTAAAATTGTGACTCTTACCTCCCAAAACATTATGCATAGTGGAAGAAGTGAAACCACTTTCCTCTGCCCATTTCTACAGTCAAATGATCAAGATTTAAAATGTAGCTCTCTCTCAGTTTTTCCTACTCAATGCCAAATTTGTTTAACAGGGACAGCCTAAAAAACTTCCACTGACATAAGGACTGATAAATCCACTTTATTTGAATATCAGAGGGACTCTAAGCAGAATTTATAATGATATGGGACAAAAAATCAATATGTAAGACCAACAATTTGTTACTTAGCTATGTCATATAACTCAGCTGCAACATCCCCCCACCCCATTTTTCTACTGCCCTAACATCAATTTACAGACCTTTTTGGATAGTGGAACCAGACTGTTGGGTTGAACAAGCCGCCGTTTCTTGCAGCTGATGACAGGGCGCGTGCGGGCTGCCACACAGGTTCCATTGAGAGCTGAAGACACCGCATTTAATCTCTGCTTTTTCTGCAACAGCTCCTCAGCATCTGAGCCATCTCCCTGACTATGTTCTGTCAAGCTTGTCTGTAGACTGTCCAAGAATGGAAATACAGCACATTAGACATTTCTACTTCTCTAACACTAATGGGAGCCAAATTTTCATTACCTAAAAACAGCAGCCCATTTGTCCAGGCAAACCAATAAATCCATGCATATAGTAAAATATGCAAAACTAAACTCAGTACCCCCAAAATTCTTGTTTGATACCAGGTTAGGATAGATTGTGGTAAACGTTACCTGTCAGCAGCTCTCTAGCTTTTCATTATTTGGAAATGTCAGCTACTGTTTTTCCTTTGTCCTTACTCATGTCTCTCAGGCTGACATTTTTCTCTTCCACACTTTTTCATCATTAGCCTATCATATTTTTCTGTACACAATGCCTGCTCCAAATTTCCACTAGATTTATCCTGTCAACTTTCCATCACCTTTTTACTTTAGGTCTTTGTCAATCCAATGCATTCTCCAGATTAGCTGGTATCTAGCTTCCAGAGCCAACTTCCTCATCCATGCTGGGAGTTATATCCTAATACATTTAGAGAACATCAGGCTGAGGAAGACCCTTTGACTCACTTCCACTCAGAACTTTTCACACTTCTCCAGTTTATTTATTTATAAGACTTTTAGAAAAGAAGAATTTTGCAAAAGCCTACAATACGTCTGACAAAAGCATGTGGGAAAATGTGTTATGGTCTGATGAGACCAAGGCTGACTTTTTGGCCATAATTCCAAAAGGTTTGTTTGGTGCAAAAACAACACTGTGCACCACCAAAAGTACACCATACTCACAGTGAAGCATGGTGGTGGCAGCAGCATTATGCTTTGGGGCTGCTTTTTGTCAGCTGGAACTGGGGCTTTAGTCAAGGTGGAGAGAATTAGGAACAGTATCAAATATCAGTCAATTTGGGCACAAAACCTTCAGGCCTCTGCTAAAATGCTGCAGATGAAGAGGAATTTCACCCTTCAACACAACAGCCCAAAGCATTCATCCCAATCAACAGAAGAATGGCTTCACCAGAAGAAGATCAACGTTTTGGAATGGCCCAGCCAGAGCCCAGACCTAAATCCAACTGAAAATCCGTGTGGTGACCCAAAGAGGGCTGTGCACAGGAGATGCCCTTGTAATCTGACAGATTTGGAGCACTTTTGCAAGGAAGAGCGGGCAAAGATTCCCAAGGCAAGATGTGCCATGCTGATAGGCTCCTACCCCAGAAGACTGAATGCTGTCATAAAATCAAAAGGTGCTTCCACAAAGTATTTAAGGGTGTACACACTTATGTAATGTTAGTGTACATTTTCATTGATATTTTGCCCCTTAAAAGATTTCAGTTTGTTTTTAATTGAATTGTGCAGCTGGTATGTTGTATTAAAGGTGCAAAGAAGTCTGAAGTGATTTATCTTGGTCTGATTTTTTTAACATCTCAAAAACCTGGCATTTTAACATGGGTGTGTAGACTTTCTATCTCCAATGTACCTTCAAGAGTGGCCTTTCAGAAGTACCTTTCTTAAAGTTATATTTTATTAAGGAGAGATTTAGCAAGAACCTTACGTGTTAATGACTCCGTTGAATGGTCTTGGCACTCTATAGGTTTTAGCAGGTAGACTCTCTTGGGTATTACTAATGGATATACAAAGTTTCTCTGATGGCTGGGAGATGTAAGTGCCCTGTACAAGAAATGGAGGGGTGGGGGTGGGGAGAAAAAAAATCCTTGTTAAAATTATACAAATCTATGGTAAATGGCTTTTCTTTAACATGGCAAGCTCTAACAATCACCCACAGTATTTGTGAATCAGAGTATTTGAGAATATGAACTGTGTGATAACTGTTATACTCAACAACAAACAGTACAATGGGCTGGAACATGGAGATGATTTCAAAGATCCATTAAGTCAGAAACAAAGAAACAGCATTTTCTGCATCTTCACAGACTTTAAAACAGTTTTCCAAACCTGGAACTACTTTAATGATGAGCAGGGCAGTTTCTTTTTAAAGTTTGATTATCCATCATTTTCATATGGAAGGCAGTTTCCATTAGTGGAGACCCCTTCCTGTAGAAAACCTTGAAATATACAAATGCACACAGCAATACCCAAGCAACACAAACGTATCTTGTACATTTCCAAAATAGCCAACTAAACTTGATTCTGAGACTCTATATTCAGAATAAGTTAGAAGGGACCTTGGAGGTCTTCTAGTCCAACCCCCTGCTTAGGCAGGAAACCCTATACCATTTCAGACAAATGGTTGTCCAATCTCAAAAACTTCCAGTGTTGGAGCATTCACAACATCTGGAGGCAAGTTGTTCCACTGATTAATTGTTCTAACTGTCAGGAAACTTCTTAGTTCTAGGCTCCTTCTCTGCTTGATTAGTTTCCATCCATTGCTGCCTTCAGGTGCTTTGGAGAATAGGTTGACTCCCTCTTCTTTATGGCAACCTCTTAGATATTGGAACACTGCTATCATGTCACCCCTAGTCCTTCTCTTCATTAAATTAGACATACCCAATTCCAGCAACCGTTCTTTATATGGTGCCTCCAGTCCCCTAATCCAGGGCTTTCAACCAGTGGTACGGGTACCACCTGTGGTACATTGGCACCTGGCAGGTGGTACGTGACCATCCTAGAAAAGTGGTAGCGGGGGAGGGGAATGAGCTGAACTGGTGGCAGCACCGCACAAGCCTGAGTGAGATGGCTGGAGCTGCAGGGCTGTCAGGGCTCAGCGGAAGCGCCAGGATCAGCACCAGGCTCCAGCTGGAGCTCAGCGCTGATCCTGGTGCTTCTGCTGAGCCCAGAAGAAGCGCCAATCAGCTGGAATGTTGCAGCCTCTCCAGGGTCTTGTGATTTACATTCAGATGCTTGGCAACTGATTCATATTTATGACAGTCACAGTGTCCCAGGGTGTTGTGATTCCGTGCCAGCCTGTGTTCCCAACAGCTGAGTCTGAGGAATCTGAGGAGGAGGAGGTGGAGGAGGCCTTTGAGGGGCCGTCAGGGTCAGAGGGAGGCTCTGATGAATTACAGGACTCACGGCTTGATGAAGAGCCTGGCCCCTCCAGTCGTGTTTCTGATGAAGCTCAGCTGTGTGAGGAGCATGAGTCNTTGTTTGCAACGTGTTCCTGTGGACTATTTCCTTCCTTTGGACTTGAGTTTTGCTGTTTGTGTTTTGGACTTATTGACAGGTTTGTCACCCAAATAAAAGGGATTTTGTTTTGTTTTAAAGTCTCCAGCCTATTGTATCAGCAGGGGTTTGGTCCTTGTGCCTCTAACAAGGACGGCAATAGGCTGGGATAGAACACAGGGTTATGTGAAGTGACCAAAACCTGCTGTAACCACCCAGCAGATGGGAATAAAAACCAAACACCCCCCACCCCACCGCCAATCCTCAACAGAAATGCTCACAACAATGAAAACCTCAGACAGGAGGAAGAGCACCGCCAGGTGGGCAGGCAGGTGTCTTGCTCGGCTGTGGCTTGGGGGGCACTTTTTCAGTGCCATTGTAACTTCGAACAGTCACTAAGCGAACTGTTGTAAGTCGAGGACTACCTGTACTTTATCACTTTTTTTCCTTTTTTGGGGGGGGTCATCAAGTTTTTGACACCTTGCTAGGCGACTGGTGGTACTCGGATGTTGCCATATCCTAAAAGTGGTACAATGGGTGAAAAGGTTGAAAAGCCCTGCCCTTATCATCTTTTTTACATGTTGTATGTTTACATTTACACCCCAAAGCAGGGGTCTTCAAACTTGGCCCTTTTATGACTTGTGGACTTCAACTCCCAGAATTCCTCATCCAAGCACGCTGGCTGAGGAATTCTGGGAGTTGAAGTCCACAAGCCATAAAAGGGCCAAGTTTGAAGACCCCTGCCCCAAAGTTTAGTGTTTCATAATTATTATCGGACCTTTCTCAATCATATTAGAAAGGCTATATGAAATAAAGCAAAGGTTTACACATTCCTGATTCAGTGTTATAGCTTTACCTTTAACTCTATGTTACTATTACAAGTCTGTGACAAGGTCATTTGTAAACTCAAAATGAATATACTGAAGGAAGGCCAGGGTTTTAAGGGAGGATTTTAACCTTTCCCCCAAAGAGCATTTTTAAAGGGGAGAGTTTAAATGGACCAAAGAAAAGAGCAGTCATATTAGTTTTTGCACATAACAAAGAATTGAGTGGGATTTTAAAGATGAATGCATGTATCACAAGCTGTTTACCAATTACAGTCTGCTTTAACATATGAAGAAAAATGTAAGAACCTGATAGACCAATACTGTACACATTTATGGACAAAGAGGAAACACATGAACATGAATAGAAAGACAAAAATGCATGTCAGCTGGGTATATGTTTTGAAAGCTTTTACAAAAAGAAATCCAGGACAACTTAAGATGAGAAAAAAACTTAAAAATGTTTTCTGAGGAGCAGAAAAACCACATGCAATCTAGCAACCTAGTCCCCTATGAAGTGGATCTGCTGTTATTTCATGCACAGTATGTTATACCCGGCCAATACTATTTAGATGCTTTGCAAATGCAAGGCACAAAAACAAAATTTTGAATTCCTTGAGACAGCTTTATCTTTTATGGCAGTGGTTCTCAACCTTTTTAATGCCGCGACCCCCAACCGGTCGTAAGTCGAGGACTAAACCGGTCGTAAGTCGAGGACTAAACCGGTCGTAAGTCGAGGACTAAACCGGTCGTAAGTCGAGGACTACCCAACCGGTCGTAAGTCGAGGACTTTCCCTGCCCAGGAGTGCCGCGCATGCGTGGTTCCGCCCCCTGCGCCGGCCGAGGCGTAGCTGGCAAGCGGCAGAGACGGAGCAGGCCGACCACCAGCTGGCCCAACCCAAGGGAGGTAAGGCACCCGCCGGAAAAGGGGGAAAAAATGGTGGACAAAAAAAATGGCGGACAGCCTTGCTTGGCGACCCCCGTGAAATGGTCGATTGACCCCAAATGGGGTCCCGACCCATAGGTTGAGAACCGCTGTTTTATGGCAATATTGCCAGCAGTGAATCAAATTATGGGACCAAAGGTAAAAGGGATGGGGTGGAGACATAATTTTAAGCAAAGCAATCCTGCCCACTGCACAGTTTTCTTAAACTGCAGACAAGGAGAGCAGGCAATTGGCAAGCCTTTATACCCTGGAATATCACAGCTGATATCTCAAGATGTTTCAAATATAGACTCAAGGCCACCACTGTATGATTCATGAAGTAATAGATTTCATCTGGCTCTATTACCAAATACAAGTTTACAGCCTCCCCTGTGTGTATTCTGCATCTGTAGTATTTATAATTCAAATGGCAATTAACATGCAATAATTTCTGATCAGAGGCATGAAAAATTAGCAATGTTTGAGTTGCCCACTCTGCTCTAAACAAAAGGTCTTAGAAGAGTTTTTTTTGTACACATTCAAGTTACATACCCAGGTAAAACTAAGAAAACTCTTATCCAAAAGTCTAGGAAGACACTGCCTGTCACTGTATGGTTCTGATCAAATGGACAACTCAACTAGTCAAGCAGCTTTCTGCTTCTATGACAGTTGTTTAACACGATTGCAATGGTGAAACCTGCCTAATCAGATGCCACCTGAAACAGTCTCTTTGGGTAAGCAATTGTGAAACTTTACAGAATCAGGCCAATGGACAATTGCTGATTACCTTTATCTGACACTTGTTTATTTTACTCAGTATGTTAATATTTATTTATTGTTCATGGTTTTAAGTAAATGTCTGTTACCAAAAAAACCATGACTGAACTTGAGATCTTTTATATGCCAAGCAAATATAATCATTCCTTTAAAAACTGTGAATAAGTGCTAAGCATTCCTAAGATATGCCAAGTTATGGATAGAAAACTCTCCATTACCTAGTCATCTATGAGTAAACCCTGGCTGCCAGAACCGAAGAATGTTGATATTTCGGCCCATAGACTGATCAAAAGCATCTGATGCCCCTTGAATCAGAACCAATCTGGGATTGGGTAATACCCAATTTGGAGTGCATTCACCTGTGTTCCTCCAGAAAAACAGGTGAACAACTGAATCTCATCCCTCCCACAATCATTTACTACAGTTGCTGTCAACCCTAAGTCTGGTGTTTTCCTTATTCAACCACTTTTTAAATTAACTTTGTCTGTTTTTTCTTATATTTGATATTTGTTTCACAATGTCTTGATTTAAAAAAAAAATAAAAAGTTGAAAGCCAGTATTAAATTTTGGCAGAATTTTTTAAAAAATTTAAAATAAAAATTAAATATTTTATTCTAGTGCTCAGGAATTTTGAAACTGCATCCCAACTTCTAATAAAGTATCAATCTGTTGCCTGCAGTAATATGCCATCCTGGAAAAATGTCTTTGTGGATGCCAATTTAGGTAATAAGGTGATTCTGGGAGCATCTGCAGGGCAGAATGCTATTCCCTAATGCAGGGGTGTCAAACTGCCGGCCCACAGGCTGGATGCGTCATGGCGAAACCGCACCCACCCCACTGCTCGCAATGGAAAAAAAGTCATGATACGTCGCGACACATCACATGACGTTGCGGGTTTGACACCCGTGCCCTAATGTATTAAACTGGGAATTCTCCAAATACTAGGGCAAAAGAAAAAACAGCAACAGGACTTCTGGTTTTGCGCCTGTAGCGCATGGCCGCGCAAGAGCAGACCTCCGCTCCCCACGGCTAGTTTCGTCCTGCCAGGGGGACCCTAGATGGGTCCGAAGTCGCCCCGAAGAGGTGACCGTGAAGGAGGGGTGCCCCGTTGATCACAAAGCGACGGCAATCGCTTCATTTGATCGGGGGGAAGCCCTCCGAACCCGACAGGAGAAAGGCTAGCTGCATTCCAGTGTCTAGCCCCGTGGTGGCGAACCTATGGCATGCGTGCCAGAGGTGGCACGCAGAGGCCTTTCTATGGGCACATGTGCCATTGCCCAAGAAGGATGCTCCCCTCCCCCTCTTCACACACGCCTGACTAATGGGAGCTGGAGAAGGTAGGGAAACCAAACCCAGCAGCGCTCTTGCTCTCTTTCTCTCTCTGTACTGGGAGTCCGGGAACAGCTGCGAGAGCTGGGCGGGAAGATGGGAACCTATAAAAGCAGGTTTTGGCGGGAGAAGTGTAGTAAGCAAGCAAACAAGCAAGCAAGCGAGAGAGAGCACGACCTTTGGAAGTGACGGTTGCAGACGGGCGAGCGAGGAAAGTAGGACACGTGAGTTTGGAGTTTGGGAAGGTGAGCGAGGAAAGTAGGATGCACAAGTTTGCAGTTGGAGAAGGCAAGCAAGGGAAGAAGGATGCGCGAGTTTGGGAAGGCGAGCGTAAGACGCGCGAGTTTGAAGTTTGGGAAGGCGAGCGAGGAAAGTAGGATGCGCGTCCTAAGCTCGCCTTCCCAAACTCCAAACTCGCATGTCCTACTTTCCTCGCTCACCTTCCTAAACTCCAAACTCGCGCGTCCTATACTCGCCTTCCCAAACTACTATTTTTACAAATAGCTCAAGGCAATGAACATATCCAACATACCTTTCTCCTCCTATTTTCCTCACAACACACCTGGGAGGTGGATTGGGCTGAGAGAGAATGACTGGCCCAAAATCACCAGCTGTTTAATCCTCTATCACAGAGCCTTTTCTGTGGGCATGCGCGGTGTGAACAGGGCGAGCGAGGGAAGTAGCACACACGTGTTTGTACTTTGGAGAAAGGGGGAGAAAGAGAGAGAGAGGAGAGAGAGAGAGGAAGGAGGGGACGGAGGGAGGGAGGGAGGAGATGGGAATGAAAAGGAGGGAGGCAGGGACGGAGGGGAGGGAGGGAGGGAGGGAGGGAGGGAGAAAGGAAGGAAGGAAGGGAGGGAGATTGGAAGTCCTGCCTTAGTACTTGGCCACCAGCAGCCCTGTGGCCCTTTTGCCATCCCCTGGTGGTCTCCCATCCTATTGCTGAGGATGCTTTGGTTACAAAGCCAGGTCTCCTCGCATGGAGAGGGAGTGGGCCTCCCTCTGACCCACGCACTTTGCCCTCCTGCACCCACCATGAGCAACCTGGCCAAGGAGAGCGAGCACAGAAGCAGTATCCTTGAGGAGGAGGTAAACGCAGCTGGGCACCCCCTCAGGGAAGTGCGGCTAGGGTAGGCAGGGCTGTGGGGTCCTGGTGCCGTGGGAGCTCAAGGGCCAGGCTGGGCGCTTGACCTCCGCTGCCCAGGGCTCCAGGCAGTCCATGCCACAGTCCAGGGGCCCCCTGCATTGCCTGAGGCTCAGTGAGGCTCCTCCAGTGGACCACGGCCCTGCGCTCACCCCGGTCCCACCCCCCCTCCGCCGGAGACCCTCAGATCTGCCCCAGTCCTGCCCAGGCCCACACAAGTGCCCCTGACACGAGTGACATCGAGCTGGCCACGCCCATGCCAGCCACGCCCACCCAGCGGGCCACGCCCACCCAGCGGGCCACGCCCACCCAGCGGGCCACGCCCACCCAGTGGGCCACGCCCATCTGGCACCCGACGATAAATAAGTCGGGTTTGGGTTGCAGTTTGGGCACTTGGTCTCTAAAAGGTTCGCCATCACTGGTCTAGCCCAAGCTACCTGCAGCCGAAGTCCAAGAGCACTAACCAGAACAACTGTCAACAGCGTGCTTGGAATTGGTGAGAGTATTTGATCTTCTCTCCCTTATTTTGCAACTAAGTCCCTGGGAAAGATCCCCAAAGCAAAAAACCTCCAAAAGTGAGGGGAGGGGACTGCATTCCCATTCCCCCATAGACGGAAGCAGCGAATTAACCTTTAAGGAGGAAAGAAATATATTGGAATTAAATTTAAAATACTACAATCTCATCAAACTTAGAAACTAAAACAAACTGCTAAGATTATATTCTAAAGGATTTTGATGAAATTATATATATAAAAAGAAAAATAATAAGAACTTCTTGTCTGAAAGAGCTGGAAAACAAATATTTGCTCACATCTAGTGGACAATTAGTATATAGCACATTAAAGACAACACCCAGAAACAAAAAAAAATCTGTTCCCATGAACTCTAATAACCTTTAAGAAGATAGTTGCTAGTGAACAAAGAAGAGATTGTATACTGGGCCAGCTATAAGATTGGAAAGTGTTTGAAGGAAAAGAAATATTTTGATTGTGGTCTAAATTTATGAACTGTTTAAAAACTTTGATCTATGACTAATCTTTGAGAGGGAAAGTTACAGGAAGGGTTTAAGCTGTCTAAATATATTGAATTGCAATTCTGACTGGTTGACAATTGACTCCTGAAAGAACTGTTATAAAACATTGATTTTACTGAAACCTTGACAATTGAAAATTACAGTGGATTATAAAAATTATATATAAAGACAAGAACTATACAAAATTGGATTTTGAGTTCTGGCCAGCTTGACAAGGCTAATTACAGAGACTATGGCACTTATGATGGATTACTTGAAAGGGGGAGATAACATGGATATGACATATTCATCAAAAAATGATAGAAAACCACACTTAATATCTACTCTTGAAGGATTCAGCCGGAAAGATCAAAGACCTCTAGAAGCAACATTTCAAAACAAGACAAATACTTTCCAAGAAGAAATTTATGCAATGCTACGACAGATACAAATCACAATAGCTCTAAACCACGAGGAGATTAAACATAACTTCGATAACATAAAGGAATACACTTGTAACTTAAATTTACAATCAAAAAACATTCAAAGAATGATGGTAAAGAATGAACAAACAAATCAGATAACAGAATGTGAACTAGAAAAAAATGACTTAATTGGCGAAGTTACAAATGAAGGGAATTATAATTTAATACAAACAAGAAAAAACTCACAAGATTTGGATACAACAATAAATATGGAAAAGATACATTATGCATTAGAACGTCAAAATAAACCTGAGAAGAAAGAAGATTTAACAAAATGGACACTGCTAGGAGAATCACTGTTTGGGAGACAAAAAGTATACACCTTACGTATTATGTATCCTCTACACCTAACAACTACAAAAATACAAGAACTGTTTGACAAGTCGAAAATATTAATTTGGAAAACAATTTGGCAAAGGAAGAAGATTAGAGACGGGCTTAAGAGACTTGACTCGCCCTACCAGATGGAGTATTATATGAGCAAACAAATAACTTTGGCTATAAAGGGGCTTTAGAATAAGTGGGATAAGAGATATAAGTAATATAGTATTTTTTGATAAGATACAAAATGTAAAAATATTGGGATGATGAAAGTGAAGGAAAAGTTTGAACTTTAAAGACAAATTAAATTTGAAAAGATTTAGGATTAAGGAATGATTGAAATATTGAGGGGAAATTAGGCTTTGAAAAAAGGATATATAGTGATTCAATCAATTTTTACAAATAGAAGTGAAATATAAATTGATTAGAAAAGATGTTATAGGTAGATGTTATGATAGATAAGTAGTATAGTATTTCTATAATATATGAAATATGAAAATACTGGGATGATATATCTAAGTGGAAAATTTTTATATTTAGATGTTAATTACTGAGAAAATTATGATTGATAAAAATAGTTTGAATATTATGGAGAAATTGAGCTTAAACAAGATTTATGAAAATAAGATATATGGTGAATCAATAAGATGACTTTTACGAAAATAACATAAGTTGATAAGAAAAAAATGCTATATATGGACGCTATTATTGTTGGTATAAATATAGAAGAAAATGTTTTTATTTAATCATTTATATATGGAAAATATCAAATATCAAAAATTATATTTGTTAAATGCTGAAGGAGAATACTATTGGGAGAAGAGAGGATCAAGGAAATATCAATTGATATACTAATTATGGAAATATAAAAATTAATTATTATTGACTGTTAATTAACTATTATTGATTGTATATTTTTTTTAAAAAAATCATGAACCAAGACAACACGCTGTACACTAGGCACTAAGGTTGTTATTGTAAAAAAATCAATAAAACTCTTACAAAAAAAAGAAAGGAAAAAAAAAAACAGCAACAGGACAGTCTTTTACCCCCAAACAACTATGAAATACATATATAGAAGTCTAGTCTAGAAACAAGGTAATCAGTAAAACAAAATACAGCAATATAATGTCAACAGGGAAGGAGAGGGGTAATGAAAGAAATAGTACTCCAAGGAATGCTCTCTCCACTCTTAATACATACCAGTCTGTCAATTCCAGGCTCCAGCTTGAAGTCGACACTAAGACTATGGGTTGAATCACCTAATACATGGTCAGAAGGAGGCATCTCACCAAGTAATACCAGTCCCTAAATGGGAAAAGGAAAAAGACGGTTGCATTTTGCCAGGCCAAATTCTCCTTCAGACTATACCAAGAATAAAATTTACCATTACATTTCATTCATTGTATTTTGTTTCTTTGTACCTATCCTCCCTTTTCTCCTGCAAGATTCTTTGTTAGTTTTTTTCCTACTAGTTAGCAAGTTTATCTTCACTGTGCTGCATGATTTAAAATTCTTGCTCTGAAAAAGTCATTAAAGAAGAGATCCATTCTAGCATTAATCACATGCTAGAATGTATAGTTATAATATGGAGGACTGGGAAAGGAAAAATAAAATACTCATATTGAAAGTGTTAAGAGCAAAAACTTTTCTTTTTTGTTTGCCAGGAGGCTGGGTCTGTAAGAAAGCTGATCCTGGCTGAGTACCTCTTTCAGAAGCTGCAAAAAACAGAAAAGTAAGTTGGGTGTTGTTGGGCCTTAGAGCAGGCTGAGTCCTGCAAGTCATTGGGTGGGAAGGAAGCTGGAGGCTTGCAAGCTCCATCTGGCCTGATCTCCCCTTGATCGCTGGGTGGGAAGGAAGCTGAAGGACTGCAGGGACCCTGAAAAGCGGAACATGGGCTGCCGCAGGGGGTGGGGATAGCCTTGTAAGACCTGGGACAGGTGACTTTCCCAGGGCCTCCCCCACCTGAGGCACCCTGTACTCTATTTGATGACCCCTGTGTACGTTTAACAGCTACATCAGGGAGAGCAGGGGGTGGGGTCATTAAGCAAGGCCATTTTGCTTAACAGCCATCACATGTGTCCATAATGGGCAGGCTGCATTACAGTTGTATCTCAAGGACTACCTGTACCAAATCTTTACTTATATAATGTTTGGGGGGCCCATTAATCATTTACAGTGTATGTGTGCATGTGTATGTACACAGAGAAAGAAACAATGTGCTGTAACAACAAATGTTAAGATGATGTACACTAAATACTAATACTACAAAACCTGAATGAGACATTTTTACATTTCTCAAAGATTGATCTTATAACACAGGGGTGTCAAACTGCCGGCCCGCAGGCCAGATGCATCATAGCGAAACCGCGCCCACCCCATTGCTGGCAATGGCAAAAAAGTCACAATATATCGCGACATGTCACGTGACGTTGCGAGTTTGACACCCCTGTTATAACACTACTCAGCATTCTAACAGAGAGCAATCAAGCTACATGTTAAGTGGGAGTTTCTCTTTTGTAAATCTAAAGTAGCTTCAAATTAAAGAAGATTATATACTGTATACATGATAGCTATGGTAAACTGTATTTGATAGATTGCAGGTCTTTAGACAACTTTTGTATCAAGATCAAATCCTCCTGTTATCACATAATACAAAACAAATCTATTGGACAATGGCTTTAAAATGTTTTTTGTCTGTTTATTCTTCCTGCCCCTGCTCCAAAAGCCTTCAAGTTACAGAGGACTCTGTCAAGCGCCGGGGAAATCGGGAAATCCAGGAACTTCAAATGAATATAAAGGTTTATTACAAGCTTAAGCTCTCTACAAAAATCTGAAGTACTAACGGGCAAAGCAAATTGGCGGTAGATAAGAATAAATGGAAATCAAGGTGGGCTTGAATTAGATCTCTTGCGGGCGTGAAGGGACTTGAGTCTGGTGATGCGTTTGACCCCTCCCTCGGGCTCAGCCTGATCATCTCCTCCATCACCCACCCCTCCACCTTGGCCCCCTTCCTCTTCCATGGGTTCTTTTTTATATATAATATTTTATTGATTTTCTCATTTTACAATTGAATATTTAAAAAGCACCGTGATGACTGGGTTGATCAATAGTTCAATAGCGTACATAAGTCTTTAGTATAAATCTCATGTTACAACATCAAATATTTCCTCTCTTTTTCCATTAATATCTGCTATCTCATATGGGGCTAGTACAGTTCTTATTATTATCAACTAAATAAAAACATCTTTGTTACAGTTATAAATAATTTTAGCTTATACACATCTTAATTGCATTTGCACTTAATCCTTGTATACAATCAATGTCCCGTTATTGCTTTTTTCAGGCTTTAATTTCCCATCAATATTCAAATTAACATTATTATTTATGATTTCCAAGTATTTTATATTTAGGTGATCAAAGTTTCCCTTATCTCAACTTCTCCCTTTTTCCCTTTTCATAGCCAAGTCTAATGTTCTAGTTACACATCTTATCTATTTGATTATAGTATTGCTCTGTTTTTTAAAAGTTATCTATTTTCCACCATGTTAAACCATCTAATTAATAATACAGTATCCCCTCTAATAAGTCAAAACCATTATATGTGTTGTCTGGGTTAACCAATAGTTCAGTAATATACATATTTTTTTAGTTTAAGTCTAATATTAGAACATCAAATACTCCCTTTCTCTTTCCAATAATATCTGTTATCTCATATTGGGCAAACAGAATTCTTATTTTCAACTAAGTAGAAACATCCTTGTTACATTTATCAATACTTTTTAACCTATACATATGTTAATTGAGTTTGCACTTAATATCCTTATATAAACAATGTCCTATTATTGCTTCCCCCACCAAACTTTAATTTCCCATCAATATTCAAGAAAACACTATTATTTATGATTTTCAAGTACTTTATGTTTAGGTGACCAAAAGTTTCCCTTATCTCAACTTCTCCCTTTTTCCCTTTTCATACCAAAGTCTAATAGTCTAGTTATACATCTTACCTGTTTAATTATGTTACTCTATTTTCTAAAAGTTATCTATTTTCCACCATATTCAACCATCTAATTAGTAATATAATATCCCCTCTAATAAGTCAAAGCCATTATTTTCTTCAGTCTTACTCTGGCTTTCTTCCTTTGCCAGCTAACCTTCCATGTCAGTGCCTTTGAATCATCAAATAGTTCTCCCTCTATTTTTATATATATATATTTGGAATAAGAAAGACCATTTGGTTGAAGTTTTTTTTGGAAGAACAAGCCCATTGGTATTCATTAAACTGCCTCCCTGTTACTCCAATTTCCCATAATTGTCCTGATAACTTTATCTTCCATTCTATCTGTTCTTCTTCCTTTTCCTCAAATATATTCTGATTTCTTGATTTGTGAAAAGTCTTTTCCACTTTCAATGTTGTCACTCCATTTTCTGATTTTTCAGTTGGCTGGGTCTGTTGGTCAGTTGGGTCCTCTGTCTTAGTGTTTAGTTGTTCCAATTTTCCTTTTGTTTTCTGCGTTGTTACTTCTTTGCTTGTAATCAAGATCTGGGTTTGTATATTTAAGCTAGAACATTGTTCCTTTGTGTTGCTTCTTATTTTATCACAAGCTGAAAGGATAGTTTCGTGTATCGATTTCAACATGGAAAGGATTTTTTCCTGATCTTCATCCATATTCTCTTGATAGTATGTTAAGTTGAAAACTTTAGAATCAAACGTTAAAAATAGTTAGGAATGCAAATTAAAATATGCAAAAATAAGGTAAGAGAACACCTGTCAGCTCTAGACAGATTCAATCACCGTGTCCTAAGAGACTACATCCCAGAGTTCTGAAGGAGCTGGCAGATGTGATTTCAGAACCATTAAAACATATCTTTCAAAGTTCTTGAAGCACCAGGGAACTCCTGAGGACTGGAAGAGAGCTGATGTGGTTCCCATCTTCAGAAAAGGAAAAAAACCCAGATACGGGAAATTACAGACCAATCAGCCTGACATCAATACCTGGGAGGATCTTGGAAAAGATACTCAAGCAACAAATCTGCAACACCTAGAAGCAAACAAAGTTATAACCAGAAGCCAACATGGGTTCGTCAAAAACAGATCATGCAAAAGAAATCTTATTTCATTCTTCAACAAAGTGACAAAATTTTATCAATGAAATGCTGTGTACATAGTATATTTCAGTGGTGGCGAACCTATGGCACGGGTGCCAGAGGTGGCACTCGGAGCCCTCTTTGTGGGCACACATACCGTTGCCCCAGACTTGCCTCCCCCCATGACCCCCTCCTCTCCAGCAGCCCCCCTGAAGGAGACTCGCCCTCGAGCGTGGCACACACGGAGCAGCGCAGCCAAGGACATGGCAGCCAGGCAGCGTAGACAAGACTCTGCCCTCACACCCCATCATGCAGTTGATGCTGCAGGGCGCGGGCAGAGGGTGTGGCCGCCATAGTGCTGCTGGGCTGCTTGGGTGATCTGCGGCGGGCCCTGGAGGCGGTGAATGGTCCTGTGGGCAGGCAGGGTGGGGGATGGGGGGCAGAGCGGGGGCGGGCAGGGAGGTGGAGCGAGGGTGGGGCCAGTTTTTGGGCACTCGGTCTCTAAAAGGTTCGCCATCACTGGTATATTTAGATTTCAGTAAAGCATTTGATAAAGTAGACCACAGCCAACTTCTTGGCAAGCTAGAAAAATGTGGGATAGACAGCACCACCACCAGATGGGTTTGTAACTGGCTGACAAATTGTACTCAATGTGTAGTCCTTAATGGTACTACATCTACACAGAGGGTAGTAAGCAGTGTTGTACCACAAGGTTCTGTCTTAGGCCCACTACTCTTCAATATCTTATTAGACTTAGATGACTGAATAGAAGGGGAACTCATCAAATTTGCAGATGACACTAAGCTGGCAAGAATAGCCAACACCCCAGAAGACAAGCTCAGGATCCAAAAAGATCTTCACAGACTTGAACAATGGGCCCTATCTAACAAAATGAAATTCAACGTAGCTAAAAGTAAGGTTTTACACTTAGGCAAGAAAAACCAACTGTATAGGTACAGACTAGGTGAAACCTGGCTTAATGCCAGTTAACTGTGAGCGGGATCTTGGGAGTCCTAGTGGACAATCACATAAATATGAGTCAACAGTGTACAGAGGCAGCCAAAAAAGCCAATGAAATGCTAAGCTGCGTTAACAAAGGGATAGAATTAAGCTCACTTGAAGTTCTAGTACAAAGCCTTAGTAAGACCACACTTGGAATACTGCATCCAGTTCTGGTTACCACAATACAAAAAAGATGTTGAGACTCTGGAAAGAGTGGAGAGAAGAGCAACAAGAATGATTAGGGGGCTGGTGGCTAAAACATACAACGAATGATTACAGAAATTGGGTATGTCTAGTCTAATGAAAAGAAGGACCAGGGGTGACATGATAGCAGTGTTCCAACAGAGAGGGGGGGGGTCAAACTATTTTCCAAAGCACCAAAAGGCAAGACAAGAAACAATGGGTGAAAACTAACCAAGGAAAGAAACAACCTAGAACTGAAAAGAAAATTCCTCAAGGTGAGAGCAATCAACCAATGGAACAGCTTGCTTTCAGAAGCTGTGGGTGCTCCATCACTGGAGGCTTTCAAAAAGAGACTAGACAACCATTTGTCTGAAATGGTATAGGGCAGGGGTAGCCAAGGTTGCCTACCCCTGGTATAGGGTGTCCTGTTTGAGCAGGGGGTTGGACTAGAAGACCTCCAAGGTCCCTTCTAACTCTATTATTCTATATTCTATTATGAGGCAATAGGTTTTGTTTGCTGAACTTGGCTTTCAGCACAAAAACCTCTGGTTTACCCTGAATGTCAACTTGTACCAGCACCTAGATCTCTTTAAATCAGGGCAAGTAACTCCTGCATCAATCACATGGGCTGTGGTAGTGGGGAGCTGTAATTAGTTGTAGAGGAGTACAAGTCTGTTTGCCTTATCTAAACCATGCAACATCATCAGAAACTAGAAGTGCTATAAGATTTACAACTACATCTCACCCTGGAAACCCACATTATGGCTTGCAAATGTGGTTTATGTTGGCCACTGAGCTATTTAACATCTGTAGCAAGCCAACAGGATAGGAACAAACAGTTTGGCGCTCTCCACATTATTTGGACTATAATACATCCCTCAAAACTTGACCAATAATCAGGAATTATGAAACTTCCTATCTCTCTATCTAGCTGAGGTAGGTATAGGATTCTATAATTATACTTGGGCTTGGTGGCTCATGATGGTTCATGGAACAGTAGTTTAGTAGGGTCCTGGCTGGAGTGTTCTGCTTCTGGAGTCAGTTGCGGTGGAGCCTGGGTTTAACAGGGGAAGTAGCTATGGTGGTGGGCAGTGGAAATCAAAGCTCTATATGAGATCGGCTGGGTGGACAGATGATATGGCAATTGGTGACCGAATTTGCTGCAGTTTCAGCTGGGATCATACCCCTTGCTGTGGAAAATCTTTGGAGAGCCAGTTTCAATTGCTGGGCTTTAGTGGCATCACAGATCAGAGTAGGGGTGAAGGTGTGGCTGTTGCTATCCAGCAACTCTTGGGGCCTTTAGGGACACTGCCCCAGACATAGCCAGATGTAAGAACCTGTTTGTGAAACTGGACCACAAACATCTGTTAGGGTTGCTTGCCTCCCTGTGGTCTAGTGGTGTCCTTCGCTGGGTTGAGTCTGTTGCTGAGTTGGCAGTGAAATAGACCTAGGCTGATGGTCCTGGAGTATTTCAACCTTTCTCTTGGCCCAGAGTCTGAGGTTGCTTGGGGATTTTGTCCATGGCAACTATGGACCTTTCAGCTTCAACACAACAAAGGTCACACTTTGGATCTGGTTTTTGTCTTGAGACAGTGGCAACATGATTGGGGGATGTTACTATCAGTCTCTTGCTATTGACAGTTCACTCCCTCTTGGCCCTGCAGTTCTCTGTAGCCGCCTTCTGTTGCATAGAAGAGCCTATTTGATCAGCCTGACCCAGGTGACCGATTGACCCAGTGGAGTTTCAGAGGGAATTTAGGATTACAGTGTATTCAGAAAAGTATTCAGACCCCCCTTCACTTTTGTCAATTTTGTTATGCTGCAGCCTGATTCTACAATTGTTGAAATTCATTTTTCCCCTCATTAATCTACACTCGGTACCCCATAATGACAAAGTGAAAACAGAATTTTAGAAATGTCTGTAAATTTATTAAAAAGAAAAAAATATCGCATTGGCATAAGTATTCAGATCCTTTGCAGCAACACTTGAAATTGAGCTCTGATGCCTCCCATTTCTCTTGATTGTTGCTGACATGTTTCTACACCTTGATTGGAGTCCACCTGTAGTAAATTAAATTGATTGGACATGATTTGGAAAGCCACACACCTCTCTATAGAAGGCCTCACAGCTGACAATGCATACTGTAGCAGAGCAAAAGCCATGAGGTCAAAGGAACTGCCTGAAGAGCTCAGAAACAGGATTATTGCAAGGCACAGATCTGGGGAAGGCTACAATAAAATTTCTGCTGCACTGAAGGTTCCTAAGAGCTCAGTGGCCTCCATAATTCTCAAATTGAAGATGTTTGGCACAACCAGGACTCTTCCAAGAGCTGGTCACCTGGTGAAACTGAGCAATTGGGGGAGAAGGGCCTCAGTAAGAGAGGCGAACAAGAACCCAATGGTCACTCTGAGCTCCAGAGATCCTGTTTGGAGATGGGACAGAGTTCCAGAAGGACAACCGTCACTGCAGCTCTCCACTGATCTGGGCTTTATGGCAGAGTGGCTAGACGGAAGACTCTCCTCAGTGCAAAACACATGAAAGCCCACTTGGAGTTTGCAAAAAAGTACTTGAAGGACTCTCAGACTATGAGGAACAAGATTCTCTGGTCTGATGAAACCAAGATTGAACTGTTTGGCCTCAATTTTAAACGTTATGTCTGGAGGAAACCAGGCACCGCTCATCACCTGCCCAATATCATCCCAACAGTGAAGCATGGTGGTGGCAGCATCCTGCTGTGGGGGTATTTTTCAGCAGCAGGGACTGGGAGACTGGTCAAGGTTGAGGGAAAGCTGAATGGAGCAAAGTGCAGGGATATCCTCAATATAAACCTGTTCCACAGCGCTCAGGACCTCAGACTGGGCCGAAGGTTCACTTTCCAAAATGACAACAATCCTAAGCACACAGCCAAGACAACACAGGAGTGGCTTAGGGACAACTCTGTGAATGTCCTAGAGTGGCCCAGCCAGAGCCCTGATTTGAACCCTAGTGAACATCTCTGGAGGGACCGGAAAATGGCTGTCCACCGACAGTCGCCATCCAACCTGACTGAGCTTGAGAGGATTTGCAAGGAAGAATGGCAGAAAATCCCCCAATCCAAGTGTGCAAAGCTTGTCGTGTCATACCCCAAAGACTCGAGGCTGTAATTGCTGCCAAAGGTGCTTCAACAAAGTACTGAGTGAAGGGTCTGAATACTTATGCCAATGTGATATTTCAGTTTTTTCTTTTTAATAAATTCACAGACATCTCTAAAATTATGTTTTCACTTTGTCATTATGGGGTACTGAGTGTAGATTAATGAGAAAAAAAATGAATTTCAACAGCTGTAGAATCAGGCTGCAGCATAACAAAATTGACAAAAGCGAAGGAGGTCTGAATACTTTCCGAATGCACTGTATATCCAAAGCTCTGGTGCATGGTTTGACTGAGGCCTTAACTATGGCCTGGAACAAGCATACAAGAACCTTGGATCAGATTGCACCTGTGTGGATTCTCTGAAGTCCATGAGTCATAAAAGAGCCGAGGTTGCCTACTCCTGCTCTAGGCACTGGGTAAACACTAAGTATGAATAATGAGGAACCAGCTGTGACTCAACCCTAGCAAGATGAGGAAGGTTTGAATTTTTTTTTGGGGGGGGGGGGCTGGATTTTGGAGAGCTGCCATCTTAAATTTTCAGTGGGGTAGCATTCTCCCAAGCAGAGTTGGTGCACAATTTTGGGGCCCTTTCTTGCAGTTCCTGTTTGAATAGCAGGTTCCAATTGTGGTTAAGGTCAGCTTTTGCACAGATCTTGTATGCCAGTTGTGCCCATTCTTGGTCTAGGAGGCCCTGCTCATGGTCATTCAGGCCTTAGTCTCTTCCTGATTGGACTACTGCAATGTACTAGATATGGGGCTGCCCTTGAAGACTACTCAGAAGCTTCAACTGGACCAGAACACTGCAAAGGGTGCAATTCTAGGTGCCTCACAGTTTGCCCATGTTACACTGCTACTGTGTGAGTTGCACTGGATCCCCCTTTCCTTCTGGGTGTAATTCAAGGTGCTGGTTATCAACTTTAAAGCCCTACATGACACAGGGCCAGGTTATTTACGGGACTGCCTCTCTGAGGATATCTGCCTACCCCACCAGATGATAATGGGAGGATGTCCTCTAGGACCTCTCAATGTAATATGGCAAGACCTAGAAGGCAGGCTTTCTTTGTAGTGATGCCTGCGCTATGGAACAGCCTCCCCACTGATATCCGGAAGGCCCTTGCCCTACTGGCCTTCCAGAGGGTCTTTAAGACCTTGTGTCAACGCTGTTAATATAGGATATTATTGCTTTGACAAAATATACAGAACTGTCTGGTATTTTTAGAGTTAATTCAGATGACAGAGAAAGGGAGGAGATTTATAAGGAAAGCCCGGGAAAAGGAACGGACGTGAATCTTTGCCCTCCGGGCTAATTGGAAGATGTGACTTATGACTGCAAAATAAGGGAGGGGTTTAGCAAGAAAAGCTAGACGCAAGCAAGAGAAATTCAGATTCTGGCATCCATCCATCTGAAGTGCCGTCAATCTGTTACAATGTTAATAAAGGCTTTTAGGGTAAACATTGCCTGGAAGTTCTTTGAAGTGTTTCATTAGTCAGAACCATGACATCATGCCAGAATCTAAAACCTTTTCAAACAACTGGGGATGCATTACCCCCACCTCTTTCTCCTAGGCTGGAGTGAGAGTAACAGAGTTCAGGAGGAGGACAATCTATCATGATAAACGGGAATTTGTTGAATATAGCCCGGCAGCTGCTGCTATCCCAGAGGGGGAAGTAACAGACAGCATGCTGTGGGAAGATGAATTTTGGCAGACAAATGCAAGTCAGTGGACGGAGAATGGACACACTGCCACTCAAAGCCTGGGTGAGTTACTGGAAATATTTCAAACCCCAGAGGAGAGATACAGAAATCTACTCCTGCAGAGGGAAGCTTGCAGCCCCTCTATTGTAAATCAAAAAGCCTTTCAGACCCTGTCTTCCCCTGCCAGGGACTCCAGCCCTGAAGAGAGAGGGAATCCCAGTCTGAGGCCTCTGCAGCAATGGGGACACTGGCAAACCCAGCAGGCAGATGTTCCACTACCTCTGAACTTGCCACAGCTAATAGAGGCCTTGCAACAGCTTGGGGTGGTACAGAAGCCAGGAGATCAGCAGCTGGTGGGAGAACAGCCACAGCAAGGAGATTGGCCACAGCCCCCAAACGTGCAACCCCTGGGCATAAATCTGCAGCCAGGATGGGGCCAGCAGCAACAGCCACAGTGGGGGCCCCAACAGCCTATAATTGCACCACTTTTCAGAGCAACCTTCGATGGGGACCCAGAGAAGCTGGGTTTTTTCCTCAGCCAAGTGCGTTCCCATTTGAATTGCTGGGCCTATCTCTACCCAGACCCGGGGGCCATGGTGGATGTGATTGCGTCCAGTCTAGATGGAGAAGCGTCTGAATGGCTGAACAATTTATACAATGAGCAAGCCCCCGAATTGGAGGACCCCCACCTTTTCCTCCTAGGGCTGAGAGAAAGATCTGAGGACCCATCTATTGCTCTTAAAACAGGAGAACAAATCCACAAAATAAAACAAGCCGGCAGGCCTGCCCTGGAGTACATGCGAGAGTTTCGCAAGATAGCAGGTCGAATAGAGGGGTGGCCAGAGCAGTCCCTAATCCATCACTTCATTGAGGGATTAGACAATCACCTCTCTCAGGCCTGCATCTATCAAGCAGTACCTGATCAGCTGCGAGAATGGTACCAGGCAGCAGTGAAGCTAGACGTTCAGCTCGCCCACTATAAGAAGCCTCCCCCACCTGAATCCGAGCAGCAGCCAGAGCAACCCGAACAACAATCACCCCCACAAAACGCTCCGACTACTGCAATGGCTGAAAGACCCAGGCCACCTGCAGGCCCGTCAATTAGGTGTTTCCGGTGCGGACAGAAGGGACATCGATCAGCAAACTGTCCGGTCCCCTACCCCCAACTGCAGAGCAGACTGGAACCAGCGGCGAGAAGGAAACCTGCCCAAGGGCTAACGAGAGAAAAATCCAACCGGGTCATGTTACACCCCCCACACAGGAGGACGCTGGGACTCCGGGTGGACCCGCCCCTGCTCTACCCTCCTTTGACAGCGACGATGAAGGAGAGAACGACCCTATGGTGAGTCGAAAAATCCCGCCTTTTTCACTGGCCGCCAAATTTATAATCCCTAAGTCTGGGGCACAAATGGACTTAAACGTGCTAATTGATTCTGGATGCACCCGCTGCATTATTAGTCTGCCGTTTGCCATGAAAAACGGGCAAAACAGCTTTCCAAACCTGTGAGGTTTGAGCAAGCCGATGGCTCCCTGATGGGAGGGACTCTTGTCACACAATTAACTGAGCCCTTACGCCTAGAAATAGGTGACCTGAGCCTAGGTGTGCCTCTCTGGTATACTTTTTTGGGGGGAACAAATTTTATTGGGTTTTTTAATTCTTAAGACAAAGTACTCAGGACACACCGTGGTGCTGGGGTAATCAAACATCCAAAAACAAAACATATATACAGTACATAGTTCAATCAATACATCAACTATTCCCTCTCTTTTCCCCTCAAATAGCATAATATATTTAAAATAATCCAATTCTAGCTTTAAATAAATAAAAACATTATCAATTCAGGTATCCTTTCCAAATATATTCAAGTTCCTTAATTTTATCATAAATCTTATTTATTTCTTCTTCCACTAATATCCCCTATTTAAAATAAAATATTGATCTATCCTATACATATCTAATCCATCAATTAATCAATCTCTTTAAGCTGACAGAATAATATCAGACCTTAAATCATTTCAATCCATTAGACAAAATTCAAATTTCATCCAGTTAATTTCATAACTAATAACATCCATGTCATCAAACACATCATCTTATTAAGTTAACTCAATTAATTATTAATTCAATCCAAATCTAAAACATCTCTTCAATTTTCTTCATTCCATTACATAATAATTTTCATACAAATAAACCTATTGTTCTAAAAATACATTCTTAATATTCTAGATTACCTTTAATCCATTATATAATTAAAGTAACAAAATAATATTAAGCTTTAAATCATTTCAGTTCATTAAGCAAATTTCAAATTTCATCCAATTGATTATCATGTCTTATCACATCTATATTATCATACAAAGATCATCCACTAATTTAAAACACTCAATTGATTATTGAAACAATCCAGATATAAAAAATCACATTTTTTCCATTCCAATACATAATAATTTTCATCAAAATAAACCTATTATTCCACCAATTACATTCTTAATCTATTTTAAGATATCTATTCTAATAATCACCCCATTTTATTTCTTATTTCTAAGTCTGAATCTTAATCCTTAAAACAGTCCATAAATCAACAGTGCCTTTTAATCCATTACACATCATTTTAAATTTCTCTTTTCAGTCTTATTCTGGCCTTCTCTCTATGCCAAGCAGGTTTCCATAACCAAGCTTCCCTTTCAACCGATAGATCTCTCTTTATTGCTTGCAGTGCCCTTTTGTTGTGGCTCCGTCTTGTGAGCCCCTCTTATCGGAGGACGAAGGCTCCGAACATGAAGGAGAGGAGATGGCTAGGCCTCCCTCTCCAGGACCCTCCTCTTTGGCAATGCCTCAGGTGTCTTCCGATGGAGAAGAGATTGACCAGGAGCCAGGTGGTTCTGAGATTGGCCAGGAGCCCGGTGTTTCTCAGATTGGCCAGGAGCCAGGTGTGTTGGATAATGAGGAAGAAAAGTTGTGGCTGGATCCACGCCAGCGTAGGAGCGACAAGCGTGCGCAGCAGAAAAAGAGACGTGCCAGAGATTAAGCTGAGTCACTGGACCACACCCCACAGGCTATAAAAGGGTGGTGGTGGCCATTTGGACCTCTGTGACGGACAAAAGCTGAATCTCTGGCAAAGTAGTGTGCTGTGGTTNCATCGTTAACCCACGATGGACCAACAGCTGCAGCAGCAGGTACAGCAGCTGATAGATGCCAATCAGCTCCTACAGCAGCAAGTGACCCAGTTACAGGCTCAACTTGCTTTGGGGAATGCTCCTGCAGCTCTTCCCCCCCTCCTCCTCCTCCCCGTTCGAGATGCCCAGTGAACGTGCCAGAGAGATTTTCTGGGCAGACAGAGCTGTTCCCGGCCTTCATGGGACAATGCCAACTCTTTATGGCGATGAGGCCGGAGGATTTTCCGGATGATCGGGCTCGGGTGGCATTTGTGATTAGCTACCTTTCTGGCTCTACCGCCCGATGGGCCACGCCCCTGTTGTTGCAAAACAGCCCATTACTCTCGGACTATCCAGGCTTTTTGCAACACCTGCGCGTAATGTACGAGGACCCCCTGTGCATTCAGACGGCAGCGAGGCGCATCAAGGACCTCCGCCAAGGAAAGCGCGCCCTGCAGGACTATATCGCTGAGTTCCAACTTCTAGGCCAGGACTCGGCTTGGAATGAGGCGGCGCTGATGGATGCCTTCCAGGACGGCCTCTCAGACGATCTGCAGGATGAACTGGTGCGGGTGGAGGTGCCTCAGACCCTTGATGCCCTGGTGCTCCAATGTCTGCGCATCGACGCCCGCCTTCAACGGCAACGTCCTCGTCGGCCCCTTCCGGAACCACCGACAGCTTCGGCACCCCCGCGTTTCACACCAACAGTACCCCGGACCACCCCACGCTTTGTGGCCCCGGCTGAGGAGCCCATGAAGCTCGGAGCAGCTAGACCTCAACTGACGGCCCAGGAGCGGATGCGGAGACGCCAAGGGGGATTGTGCCTCTATTGCGGCGAGGCTGGACATTTTGCTGCCTCGTGTCCCAGGAAGCAGAGTGGGGGCGCTCAAGCCTGTTCCGGAATCTTGGCGCGACCAACCGGGAAACGGGCCAGGGCTGGCCTAGGGGAAACCCTGGGCCAGGCACGTGACCATGCCCCACCGGAGTCGGCAACTGTGGACTGTGAGCCCCCTCGGCACCTGATTCTGGACACCCGGGTGTTGTTGGCCAATCGGTCGGAGGGGCTTCAGGCACACGTGCTGGTGGACTCCGGGGCCACGACGAACTTCATGTACCAGGCCTTTGTGGCCTTTTTTAAGGTTCCCTTGGTTCCGGTGGACCCTCCGTTGAGGGTTGAGACTATCGATGGGTGGGAACTCGTGGCGGGGCCCATCAAATTTGCTACCCAGCCCGTGCGCCTCGCCATTGGGACCCACGAGGAGGCGATCCAGTTTTACGTCACGGCGGACCTTCATTTCCCAGTGGTCCTGGGGATGGCCTGGCTTCGGGCCCACGATCCTCAGGTGGCATGGTCGAGAAACACCATCTCGTTCCCGAGCCTGCAGTGTATCGACCATCTCCACCACACCTGTGCTGGCCAGGACGTCTCCACCCCGGCCGTCTCCTTGCCTCCTGAGCTGACGTCCTTCGCCGATGTGTTCAGCGAAAATGAGGCGGACCGATAACCCCCGCACCGACCCTACGACTGCCCGTTGGACCTGCTACCCAATGCGCCACTGCCCGCAGGCCGCCTGTATTCCATGTCGGAGCCTGAATTGGCCGCCCTACGGGACTTTCTGGACAAAAATCTGGCCCGAGGGTTCATCCGGCCTTCATCCTCGCCGCTCTCGGCCCCGGTCCTCTTTGTGAAGAAGACGGGGGACTTACGCCTGTGCTGTGATTACCGGCGCTTGAATGCCATCACAGTGCGGAATCGCTACCCCCTGCCGCTCATCCCTGAGCTGATGGAGAGGTTGCGGGAGGCCTCGCTCTTCACCAAGCTCGATCTCCGAGGGGCCTACAATCTGTTGCGCGTGAGAGAGCGGGACGAGTGGAAGACGGCGTTTGGCACCCGATACGGCCACTTTGAGTACACCGTCATGCCGTTCGGGTTGACCAACGCCCCCGCGGTCTTCCAGCATCTGATGAATGACGTGTTTCGGGACATGTTGGACCGGTTCGTGGTGATCTACCTGGACGATATTTTGATTTATTCCCAGACCCAGGAGAGCCACCTCCAGCATGTCCGCCAGGTCCTGCAGCGCCTGCGGGAGAACCAACTCTATGCGAAGTTGGAGAAATGTTACTTCTTCCAGACTTCCATAGAGTTCCTTGGGCACATCATCACCCCCGAGGGCATTGCGATGGACCCGCGCAAGGTGGAGGCCTTGCGCAGTTGGGAACCCCCACGTCGGGTGAAAGACGTCCAGCGTCTGCTGGGGTTCGCCAACTATTATCGGACATTCATCCCGGCCTTCGCCACCCTGACCTTGCCGCTGACCCAACTCCTTCGGAAGAAGGTCCCGTTCCAGT
>NW_015389282.1:214826-218864 GCF_001527695.2 Protobothrops mucrosquamatus
AACAACCTTCGCCACAAAGCGAAGGTTGGAGACCGGACGATAGTTAGCTAATACATCTGGGTCCAGGGAAGGCTTCTTAAGGAGGGGCCTCACCACCGCCTCCTTCAAGGCCGCGGGGAAGACACCCTCCCACAAAGAAGCGTTTATAATTCCCTGGAGCCAGGCTCGTGTCCCCTCCCGGGCAGCCAGTACCAGCCAGTTTGAAGGTTTTAAGTGGAACTTCTGGTTCTTAATTCTGTAGTAAACTCTTTTATTGTAGCACATATTTCTGCAGTAGCCTCATAAATCTTTTCCGATATAAGTTTGCAGTTTAATTGTAACTGAGCTTTCTCCATATTGATAGTAATTGAAGAGAGTCTCTTTTTTCCTTTTTTTTTGTGGAGGCCGTATTTAATAAAAGTTGAGCAGTATTCACCCCCACAATTCCCACTGCTACATCAGTTTATCTTTTCTCTTAAAAAAATTTGAAGGTCAGGTCTATTCCATCTCCAAAGAATAACCAGAGGTTGCAATATTAGGTTTTCGCCACTAGATGTCCTCAATAGATTAAAAAAAATCTTTTCCAGACACCATTTCCCCCCTTTTTTTCTATCTTTTAAAATATGTGAAAAAAGAAATAATCTTCCAGCATAAAGTAATAGTACAGCTCTTGAAAAAGAGTTTTTTCTGTACCCCAAAAACAGATGAAAATAAAATATAGTCTCTTAAGATTTTATTCTATTCTTTTGTTCAACGCCTTTCTTCCCAAACATATAGAAGCTGCTTTTTCATGACAGGGAAATAGTTCCAACAAAACTCTTACAGGCAAAAAAAAAGCAAAATAGAGTGAAGAGAGGAGCCAAGAAAAAGTCTCACCCGGGTTCACCACGGTGGTTCTCAATGCTTAGATGTTCTTTGACTTGCGGTTTGGAGCAGCTGGGTGATCGGCCATTTTACTGGCCGATCTTCCTTCTCCGTCGGCCCTCAGAGATGGCTCAGACAGCTGGAGGAGCCGCCGCTCCTCCGCAGCCGAGCAAAGCCTCATCGACAGAAGTTGCACCCTCCAGGGCGACTTTCGACCCGCATAAGGGTCTACCGGCGGAGGGAAAACTAGCCGACGGGGAGACGAGTCTCCTCATGCGACTAGGGACGCCGCGATCCGGAACCGGAAGTAAGATGCTACGTTTCTTACCAGCAGACGAACTGGACTGACCTCCTCCCTTTTGCGGAGGTGGCGTACAATAATTCTGTGCTACACGCCTTTCAGAGTGGCCACAGGAAAAGAGTTCAGCCCAATACCTGAATACCCTCAGGTGCCCTCCGCTTCCCAGACACTTGACCAATGGGTGAGGGGGTGGGAAGAAGTTTGGAGAAACACAAAAACTGCTTTAAAAAAGACTTTTGAAACCTATAAAAAGCAGGCTGATAGAAAGAGGGCTCCCCAAAGAACNCGAGGGCATTGCGATGGACCCGCGCAAGGTGGAGGCCTTGCGCAGTTGGGAACCCCCACGTCGGGTGAAAGACGTCCAGCGTCTGCTGGGGTTCGCCAACTATTATCGGACATTCATCCCGGCCTTCGCCACCCTGACCTTGCCGCTGACCCAACTCCTTCGGAAGAAGGTCCCGTTCCAGTGGGGGCCCCCGCAGCAGGCCTTCGAGGTCCTCAAGCAGGGCTTCATCACAGAGCCGGTCCTGAGGCATCCCAATCCACACCGTCCGTTCGTGGTCGAGACGGATGCGTCCAATGTGGCGATTAGAGCGGTACTGCTACAGGCCCCGGTGGATGGCGACACTCTTTTTCCCTGCGCTTATTACTCCCGGAAACTCAATCCTTCCGAGCGGAACTACACCATCTGGGAAAAGGAGTTGCTGGCTATCAAGGCCACGTTCGAGGCTTGGCGGCATCACCTTGAGGGGGCCCGACACCAGGTGGAGGTGCGGACGGACCATCGGAACCTAGAGCACCTCACCACGGCCAGGAAGTTGAACCAGCGGCAGATCCGGTGGTTGTTGTTTTTCGCCCGGTTCAACTTCCACGTCGTGTACATTTCGAGCAACCTCAACCAGAGGGCGGACGCGCTATCCCGCAAGCCAGAATACTTCTGTCCCAAGGACTCCCTTCCCCCACGGACGGTGCTGCCAGCAGAATCCTTGGCCGCGGTCCAGGAAACGGCAGACTTGCGGGCTCGGGTGCTGGAAGCACAGCGTCGTGATGACTGGTCACAGCAACGGAAAGCGGAAGTCAGCCCAACGTCCCCCTGGAACGTGGAGGAAGGCTTGCTGAAACACCGGGGCCGGCTGTACGTGCCCACAAGTCCGCTCCGAGCCCTCGTCATGAACCAGTGCCATGACAACCCCGCGGCGGGGCATTTCGGCCTCTTTAAGACC
This sequence comes from Protobothrops mucrosquamatus, assembly GCF_001527695.2. Taxonomy (NCBI): domain Eukaryota; kingdom Metazoa; phylum Chordata; class Lepidosauria; order Squamata; family Viperidae; genus Protobothrops; species Protobothrops mucrosquamatus. The sequence goes on from NW_015389282.1 coordinate 217,194, forward strand.
TTGCACTTGGTGACGCGGACTTTTTGGTGGCCTCGGGTACGGCATGACGTGCACGCGTACGTGACGTCCTGTGCGACGTGCCGACAGGCCAAATCCGCGTCCAGCCCACCGCCGGGACTCCTGCAGCCGCTGCCGACACCGGAGAGACCGTGGGGTGCCATCTCCATGGACTTCTTAACAGATCTACCACTGTCCGCCACGTTCACAACCATCCTTGTGGTGGTGGACATGCTCACCAAGATGGCCCATTTCATCCCGTGCCGCGGACTGCCATCGGCCCGCACCACGGCCCGTCTGTTCCTGCAGCACATCTTTCGCCTCCATGGCCTGCCAGATAGGGTGGTGTCAGACCGCGGAGCCCAGTTTACGGCCCGCTTCTGGAAAAGCCTCATGGCCGCGCTGGAGGTGCAGGTGTGTCTGTCGTCATCGCACCATCCGGAGACTGACGGGGGCACGGAGAAGGTCATCGGCATCCTGGAGCAGTACCTCCGCTGTTTTGTCAACCAGCGGCAGGACAACTGGGCCGAGTACCTTCCCCTGGCGGAGTTCACCTTCAACAACTCCCAACACACCTCCACCCAGATGACCCCGTTCTATGCCAACGTCGGCTACCATCCACGGCTTTTCCCATTGTCCATCTCGGATTCCCGTGTTCCTGAGACCCAGGACTTCCTCTCGGAGCTGCAGCAACTGGTGAGGCAGCAGCTGATCCGGGCGAAAGAGGACTATAAACGGGTCGCCGACCGCTCTCGATGGGCAACGCCACCGCTGGACGTCGGAGATCGGGTGTGGCTTTCCACGAAACACCTCCCCACGGACCGGCCGGTGAAGAAACTGGACCATCGTTTTATCAGTCCCTTCCCCGTCAAGGCAGTCATCAGCCCAGTGGCCTACCGGTTGACCCTACCACGCTCCATGCGGATCCACCCCGTGTTCCATCGGTCCCTCCTGGTCCCTGAGGCCCCAGCGAGCCATCTCCGGCGCCTGACGCCTGCCCCCCCAGCCGCAGCCAATGAAAACACCTCAACGTACGAGGTGGACAGTATCCGGGACTCCCGTTGGCTGAAGGGGCGCTTCCAATACCTCATCGCCTGGAAGGGATATGGCCCCGAGGATTTCAGCTGGGTGGACGCTTCTTCCGTTCAGGCCCCTGACCTGGTACAGGCCTTTCACAATCGGTTCCCGTCCCGACCGCATCCCGACCGGCTGACCCGGGGGATAGTGTTGTGGCTCCGTCTTGTGAGCCCCTCTTATCGGAGGAAGAAGGCTCCGAACATGAAGGAGAGGAGATGGCTAGGCCTCCCTCTCCAGGACCCTCCTCTTTGGCAATGCCTCAGGTGTCTCCCGACGGAGAAGAGATTGACCAGGAGCCAGGTGGTTCTGAGATTGGCCAGGAGCCAGGTGTTTCTGAGATTGGCCAGGAGCCAGGTGTGTCGGATAATGAGGAAAATAAGTTGTGGCTGGATCCACGACAGCGTAGGAGCGACAAGCGTGCGCAGCAGAAAAAGAGACGTGCCAGAGATTAAGCTGAGTCACTGGACCACACCCCACAGGCTATAAAAGGGTGGTGGTGGCCATTTGGACCTCTGTGACGGACAAAAGCTGAATCTCTGGCAAAGTAGTGTGCTGTGGCTTTAAACTGTGTGTATTGTTTTTGTTTCTGTGTGTTTG
>NW_015389282.1:222165-234078 GCF_001527695.2 Protobothrops mucrosquamatus
AACACAAAAACTGCTTTAAAAAAGACTTTTGAAACCTATAAAAAGCAGGCTGATAGAAAGAGGGCTCCCCAAAGAACATTCCAAGTTGGGGAAAAGGTTTATTTGTCAACTAAATATTTACGCCTCAAATTGCCCAGCAAGAAATTGGGACCAAAATTCTTGGGGCCTTTCCCCATAGTAAGGATCATCAATCCGGTCAGCGTAGAACTAAAACTCCCTAGACTTTTAGGGATAATTCACCCAGTCTTCCATTGCAGCTTGTTGAAACCTTATCGGGGCTCCACTTTAAGACCTCCCCCGAAGAAGGCACCTGGGCCCCTCGTAGTTGCGGGACAGACCCACTATGAAGTGAAACGTATTCTTGACTCTAGAATTTTTAAAGGGAAATTGCAGTACCTAGTATAATGGAAGGGATACCCGTTGTCTGAAGCCACCTGGGTGAAATCCAGTGAGGTGAAAGCTGACAGGCTCGTCAAAAGGTGTCATGCGAAATACCCCAACAAACCGAGAACTAGTCATTAACATATGCTTTTGTTTACATTACAGGATCTGTCCTTTTTGTAAGGGGGGCTGGATGTCAACGCTGCTAATATTGAATATTCTTGCTTTGACAAAATATGCAGAACTGTCTGGTATTTTTAGAGTTAATTCAGATGACAGAGAAAGGGGAGGAGAATTATAAGGAAAGCCCGGGAAAAGGAACGGAAGTGAATCTTTGCCCTCCAGGTTAATTGGAAGATGTGAATCATGACCCCAAAATAGAGGAGGGGAAATGCCTGGAATGTTATGTGCAAAGGAAGGGAAATTCAGATCTTGGCATCCACCATGCCGTGCTGACACCCCTCTACACTAATAAAAGGCTTTTTAGGTTAAACCATGCCTGAAAGTTCTTTGAAGTTTTTCACTAGTCAGACACATGACACTTGGGCTACCTGATTACTCTAAACCTTTTACCCTCTTTTGTTATGAACGTGAGGGCTTTGCTCTAGGCATCTTGACTCAGTCTTACTGCTCTGCTCAGCGTCCCATTGCTTATTTTTCTACCTCCCTTGATCCTGTCGCTTGTGGCTTGCCGCCTTGTCTGCGAGCCGTAGCTGCTGGTGCCCTGTTGGTGGAACGTTCTGCTGACCTGGTTCTTGGCCACGCCTTGGTGGTGGCTGTTCCCCATTCTGTTTCTGCCTTATTACTTCATACTAGGACTAAATTTTTATCTGCCTCGCGTCTTACTAAATATGAAGCTTTACTTTTATCTTATCCTCATATTTCTTTGAAACGATGCCCTTCCCTCAACCCTGCTTCCCTACTCTCTGTTCCATCGGATTGTGAACCCCATGATTGTGAGTTCCTTTGCACGCAGCTTTCGAAACCACGCCAGGATCTCCAGGATGTACCTCTCTCCAACCCTGATCTCGTCCTATTCGTTGATGGCTCTTGTTTTCATTCCTCTGCTGGAAACCTGGTTGCTGGGTTTGCCGTCTGTTCCCCCTTCAAACCTTTATTGTTTGGCCCTCTTCCTGATGTATCTTCTGCTCAACTTGCTGAATTAGTTGCCCTTACTCGAGCTCGTCAACTTGCCGCTGGACAATCAGTGACCATCTATTCAGATAGCCGTTATGCCTGTGGAGTGGTGCACGACTTTGGCCAGCTCTGGAAGCTCCGTGGATTCCTTACTGCCCAGGGATCTCCCATTAAAAATGCCACATATGTCAAGGATCTTTTGGATGCTCTTCACTTACCTCCCCAGGTGGCAATTGTCAAGTGTCTTGCTCACCAGACTTCCTCTGATGCAGTTGCTATGGGAAACTCACTGGCTGATGCAACTGCCAAGAAAGCAGCTCTTCTTCCAGGCCCCCCCCCTTTGCACTGACGTGCACTTTGGATTCAGCCCCTCCTTCTTCCTCCCTTGACCATTTGGAAAGCCCAGGAAGGAAAGCCCATTTGGAAAGCCCAGGAAAAGGAACGGATGTGAATCTTTGCCCTCCAGGCTAATTGGAAGATGTGACTTATGACTGCAAAATAAGGGAGGGGTTTAGCAAGAAAAGCTAGATGCAAGCAAGAGAAATTCAGATTCTGGCATCCATCCATCTGAAGTGCCGTCAATCTGTTACACTGTTAATAAAGGCTTTTAGGGTAAACATTGCCTGGAAGTTCTTTGAAGTGTTTCATTAGTCGGAACCATGACACCTTGTTCTTCCCTCAGGTATTGGGCCAGGATGGCAGTTGAGCCCAGCACAGGTATATTTGGGATAGGAATGTTGTATTAATTATGTAAAATTAATTTGATTTTGTTTTTATGTGTTTTATTTTGTTGCAAGTTGCCCAGCGTTATATAAGATAGGTAGCCATATAAGTCACATACATACATACAAACCTTTGAAAGACATCTTTCAGTGCATGAGTGCAATGTTGTCCACTTCCTACAACCTTTAGGTGAGACTTATGATTTTAATTCTGCATTCCCTATTAACTTTGCTTGTCACAAGCCAGTTGAGAAGCACACAAATGGTGATCATGTGACTGTGGGGTGTGGCAACAGTTGTAAATGTGCAAAGTAAAGCAGCCAAATAGAAATCGTGTGACTGCAGACACTGTAACGATCGTAAATGTGAGGACTGGTCTCAAAGCTTTTTTTATACCATTGTAACGTCACTAAACAAGGCAGTCAGTAAGCAAGGTTACCTGTATACCACAACAAATATATTTGTCAAACAATAAAAAAAAATCAGACAGAAATTAAAACTGACTTTATTGTATTGAATAGACCACTTTTCTTTGATGTATATATTTAAGTTATATTGCTGCAGTCCCTTAGAAAAGCTACTCAGTTTTTTTCCCTTTCAGTATGCTTTGGAAGAACTTGAAGAACTGAAGCAGATTGTTCCCAAAGAGTCTCTTGTTTGCTTTTTGATAGGAAAGGTAAAAACAGTTTTGAGAATTATTTTCTGAATTGTTGCTGTAAAAAGATAAAAGGTTAATATTGATGATAATGTTACGCAATGCTCGCCAAGTGTACTGCACTGTGTTTCAGCAGTACTGTCCACTGTGGTGAGCAACCAGGTCTCCTCCTAACTTTGAAGGCACCTTCTTGCCCCATGTACAATTATGGAGAAAGTCTGGGAATGGTTTGACAGCTATGCAGCCAAGGACAGACTGGTTGTGGAGACTTGCTTTGCAATTGCTTTACAAAAGGAAAGGCTGGGAGGTGAGGTTTGTTTGGAAAATTGACGCCATTGATTTTTGGGTTGGGACTACATATGGTAATAGACAATTCCTGAGATAGCCTGATTCTCTCAAGCTGGAAGGACTTTTAAAAATAAGCATTGGCATTTTAAATTGATCCCATAAATAGACTAGAACACGGTGATGTCGTTCAAGGACCTGTAGTGTGCTATGAGAATAACCTTGAGGAAGAGGAGAAAGAGTCACAGCTACGGTCAGATAAGAGAAATCTCAGGCCAAAGCAGGAATGGAATTTAAGAAAGCATGTCAGATTGGACCCTCCCTCGTTCTCTTTAGGGTACAGACAGGAAGGGGAGATGCATATTCAGACTTGCAAGATTCTGTTACTCTAACCCCGTGGTGGCGAACCTATGGCACGCATGCCAGAGGTGGTACGCAGAGGCCTTTATATGGGCACCCGCGCCATTGCCCCAGAAGGATGCTCCCCTCCCCCTCTTCACACGCGCCTGACTAATGGGAGCTGGAGAAGGCAGGGAAACCAAACCCAGCAGCACTCTTGCTCTCTTTCTCTCTCTGTACTGGAAGTCCGGGAACAGCTGCGAGAGCTAGGCGGGGAGATGGGAACCTATAAAAGCAGGTTTCGGCGGGAGAAGTGTAGTAAGCAAGCTCAACCTTTGGAAGCAACGGTGCAGACGGGCGAGCGAGGAAAGTAGGACGCGCGAGTTTGGAGTTTGGGAAGGTGAGCGAGGAAAGTAGGATGCGCGAGTTTGGAGTTGGAGAAGGCGAGCAAAGGAAGTAGGACGCACGAATTTGAAATGTTGGGTAGCGTTGGATAGACTGGATTTTTCCTTGTTGCAAAGGATGGCTTCAAGCGGGAATGATGCAAGGAGCCCAATAATCTTCCCTCCTTTCTCTCCAAACTTGCGCGTCCTACTTTCCTCGCTCGCCTTCCCAAACTCCAAACTGGGAAGGCGAGTGTAGGACGCGCAATTTTGGAGTTTGGGAAGGCGAGCGTAAGACGCGCGAGTTTGGAGTTTGGGAAGGTGAGTGTAGGACATGCGAGTTTGGAGTTTGGGAAGGCGAGTGTAGAACGCACGAGTTTGGAGTTTGGGAAGGCGAGCGAGGAAAGTAGGATGCGCGAGTTTGGGAAGGCGAGCAGGGCCTTAACATACTGTAAAAGGCTGGTTCTGCTTTCAAAAATAGAGAAAGGAGGGAAGATTATTGGGCTCCTTGCATCATTCCCACTTGAAGCCATCCTTTGCAACAAGGAAAAATCCAGTCTATCCAACGCTACCCAACATTTCAAATCTGTATGCACTGAGAGGACAGCTATTTTTAAGACGCCAGTCCTGCACATCTATATCTAGGAATAAATCTCATTAAACTCATGGGGCTGTGAAACACAGAATGCAAACACACACACACACACACAAATGCAGAGCTTCCAATCTTCTGAGAAATTCCAACAGCTAAACTAGCCTGAGAGAAATTCCAAATCTTCTCTTGCTCCCTCGAGAGCGTTAAAAGAAGAAACAGGAAACCGACGAAACCCAGGGAGGCTGGTGCAAGACAGCCCTTACTTATTCGTTCCCGCTCCTTTCCGCGGACCGCAGGAAATGGGAGGCGAGACATGGGCGGGCACCATTACACACACACACACACTGACATGAATTCACTGAATGACTAAGCGGGGAAAACGTAACGTTGCTATTAAATCCCAACATGACTCCCATGGAACATGCACAATGGAGGGGGGGTAGGGGGGGCAGGGGTCTGCTGCTGTGTGGAGTAGGATTAGAGAGGGAGGGAACCAGCCTCCCTCTTCCTCGTCCCAAACCCATTCGCGATAAGCACACCCACCAGCTGCCAAATGAACCTTGGTCTTCCTCTGCAGAGACATCTTCAGCGCCTTGTCGAGGCTGTGTGGGTTTGTCATGCTGCAAGTGTCAATGCTGCAAATGCTGTATATTCTTGCTTTGACAATATGCAGAACTGTCTGGTATTTTTAGGGTTAATGCAGAGCAGAAGAGGGTGGGGAGAAAAGCCCGGGAAAGAAAGAGGAAGGAAACCTTTGACCTTCACACTAATTGGATAACGTGATATATGACAGCTAATTTAGGGAGGGAACATGCTGATAATTTAACTGCTCAGAGGAAGAGAATTTCAGATCTTAGCATCAACTTTTGTTATGCCTGTGCCGACATTTTGTAACAATAAATTACTTTTAGGAAAATCAATGCCTGGAAGTTCTTTGAAGTGTTTCATTAGCCGGAACCATAACATCATGCTAAGATCTCAAATCCTTTCCAAACGAACTGGGGTCCTGAACTCCGTCCACTGCCTCTAACCTTGAGAGGAGCTGGTAAAGATTCAGGGGAAAAAAATCTATCATGAGAAAAGGGAGTTTACTTGAAAACAGCATGCTGTGGGGAGATGAATTTTGGCAGACAAATACAAATCAGTGGAACGGCAGCCAGCCAGCCGAGGGAGAAAGAATTTGGCAGATCTCCCAGCCGAGAGCAAAGACTTCAAAAGCAGAATGCAGAGATAACGAAGTTTTGGGTGAGTCGCTAGAAAGATTTCAAAACCCAGAAGTGAAAACCAGCACTCAATTCCTGGAGAGAGGAGCCTATACCCCTCCCATGGCCCAGCAGAAAGCCTGTCAGATCCTGTCTTCCCTTGCCAGGGACCCCAACCCTGAAGAGAGGGGGAATTCCAGTCTGAGGCATCTGCAGCAATGGGTAGATGGGGTTCCCCAGCAGATGAATGATCAGCAGCAGCTGAGCATACCACAGCTAATAGAGGCCTTGCAGCAGCTTGGGGTGGTGCAAAAGCCAGGAGAGCGACAGCTGGAGGACCCGCAGATGAGGAAGGCCCAGCAACAAACCCCACTCATCCATCAGCCATTGAGAGACCTACAGCAGCAGGGGACACCACCAGCCCCCGCTGGCCAGCAGCAGAGAGCTCAGCAGCCAGTGGATCAGCAGGCAGGATGGGGCCAACAGCCCCAGTGGGGACCGCAACAGCCTGTATTGGCACCACCCTTCAGAGCAACCTTCGATGGGGACCCAGAGAAGCTGATTTTTTTTCTGAACCAAGTGCGTTCTCACTTGAATTCCTGGGCCTATCTCTACCCGGAACCAGGTGCCATGGTCGATGTCATTGCGTCCAACCTAGAGGGAGAAGCATCTGAATGGCTGAACAATCTATATAGTGAGCAAACCCCCGAACTGGGAGATCCCCACCTTTTCCTCCTAGGACTGAGAGAAAGATTTGAGGACCCATCCATAGGCCTCAAAGCAGCAGAACAAATACACAAAATAAAACAAGCCGGCAGGCCTGCCCTGAAGTACGTGCGAGAGTTCTGCAAGATAGCAAGCCGAATAGAGGGGTGGCCCGAACAATCCCTGATTCAATACTTCGTCGAGGGATTAGACGATCACCTCTCTCAGGCCTGCATCTATCGAGAAGTACCTGATCGGCTACAGGAGTGGTACCAGACAGCAGTGAAGCTAGACGTTAAGCTCTCTCGCTATAAGAAGCCTCCCCCACACGAACCCGAGCAGCAACCAGAGCTACCCGGACAGCAATCACCCCCACGAAAGCCTTCAACTACTGCAATGGCTGAGAGACCCAGGCCACCTACACACCCTTCCTTTAACTGTTTCCGGTGTGGACAAGAAGGACATCGAGCGGCCACCTGTCCAGTCCCCTACCCACGACTGCAGAGCAGAGCAGACCAGAACCAGCAATGAGAAAGAAATCTGCTAAGCGGCTAACGAGAGAAAAATCCAACCGACTCATGCAGGAACCCGTCGCCCAGATTACACCCCCCACACAGGAGGACGCCGGGACTCCGGATGGACCCGCCCCTGCTCTACCCTCCTTTGACAGCGATGATGAAGGAGAGAACGACCCAATGGTGAGTCGACAAATCCCGCCTTTTTCACTGGCCGCCAAACTTATAATCCCTAAGTCTGGGGCACAAATAGACTTAAACGTGCTGATTGACTCTGGATGCACCCGTTCCATTATTAGTCTGCCGTTTGCCATGAAGATGGGCATAAGGGCAAAACAGCTTTCCAAACCAGTGAGGTTTGAACAAGCCAATGGCTCAATGATGGGAGGGACTCTTGTCACACAAGTAACTCAGCCCTTACGGCTAGAAATAGGTGCGCACTGGGAGTTTATTCGCTTCCTAGTGGCTCCAAAAATGACTGAGACTGTGATCCTAGGGCTAGCCTGGCTGGACAAATGGAAGCCATTTATCTGGTGGGAGAAAGGAATGAGAACTGTGAGACTACCTAGTGTTGTGATTCCGTGCCAGCCTGTGTTCCCAACAGCTGAGTCTGAGGAATCTGAGGAAGAGGTGGAGGAGGCCTTTGAGGGGCCGTCAGGGTCAGAGGGAGGCTCTGATGAATTACAGGACTCACGGCTTGATGAAGAGCCTGGCCCCTCCAGTCGTGTTTCTGATGAAGCTCAGCTGTGTGAGGAGCATGAGTCAGATTCGGAAGGCTCACACCTGGATTTGCTAATTGATGCTCGCAGATGTCGCCAATAAGCGAGAGAAAAACAACAGCAGTCAATGCGACAACTCCAAAGTAAAAGGAGAAGGCAATGAGAGGCAACGCCCTGGGACTGCTGTATAAAAAGGGGAGGTGTGGGCGGTGCTGGTTGCTGAAGGCAACCGTTTGCAAAGTGCTTCTTGGAATCCTGGTCTGTTCGTCTTGTTTGCAACGTATTCCTGTGGACTATTTCCTTCCTTTGGACTTGAGTTTTGCTGTTTGTGTTTTGGACTTATTGACAGGTTTGTCACCCAAATAAAAGGGATTTTGTTTTGTTTTAAAGTGAGGTCGGATAACATAGTCGTCCCCAAACCAGGAACACGGAGATTGTTCCTGCCGTTATCCGACCCTATCTTGTCAAACGGAAGTCGGAGTCCCCCTACTATCATGGAGCAGCTACGTGCTGAGAACGCCCAGCTTGCTCAGCAGCTGGCTTTGTTATCTGCTCAAGTTGCTCAGCTATCTGCTCAGGTTCCTGCTGCTGCTCCACCACCCCCCAGGAGAAAATGCCAAGTGGGGAGGCCGGACAAATTTGATGGCAACCTGGACATGTTTCCTGTTTTCATGGGACAATGCCGCTTGTATATCAGTGTGAAAGCAGATGATTTCCCCACTGACCGGGATAAAGTGGGGTTTATGATAAGCATGCTCTCTGGTTTTGCAGCTCGTTGGGGCACACCCTTGCTAGCCCAACCTAGTCCATTGATGGACAACTTTGTGGGGTTTTGTGAGTACATGCTGCTATGTCAATCAGCAGCAGAACAATTGGGTGGACTATTTGGCGGTGGCTGAGTTTGCGTTCAATAACTCTCAGCACACCTCCACGCAGATGACACCATTCTTAGCCAATGTGGGCTATCACCCTCGGTTTTCCCCTCTTTCCCCACTAGATGCACCAGGACCACCAGCGAATGACTACCTGGCAGAGTTACAGGCGATCCATCGATTGGTACAGCGACAGTTGGAGAAGGCCAAGGCTGACTACAAAAGGTTTGCTGATCGGTCGAGGCGGGATACGCCTCCACTATTGGTGGGAGATCGGGTAGGTCCACCAGGAACCTACCGTCAACCCGGCCAGTCAAGAAATTAGACCACCGATATGTAGGACCGTTCCCCATCGAGGCTGTCATCAATCCGGTCGCCTATCGCTTAACTCTGCCACGCTCCATGCGGGTACATCCGGTCTTTCACCGCTCTCTGTTGGTCCCTGAGCAACCGGCGTGTCCACTCCGCCGAGCCGAACCTCCCCCACCAGAACAACGTGATGGAGATAGTGCTCCCGAGTACGAGGTAGCCAGCATTCGGGACTCCCATTGGGTGAAAGGTCGCTTCCAGTATCTGATTGAATGGAAAGGTTACGGACCGGAGGAGTTCACATGGGAGGATGCGACCACCATTCATGCTCCTGCTTTGGTGACCGCCTTTCATGACTAATTCCCATCCCGACCGCATCCGGATCGGCAGACCCGGGGGAAGGGCCCTGCGGTGCGGGACAGTGTTGTGATTCCGTGCCAGCCTGTGTTCCCAACAGCTGAGTCTGAGGAATCTGAGGAGGAGGTGGAGGAGGCCTTTGAGGGGCTGTCAGGGTCAGAGGGAGGCTCTGATGAATTACAGGACTCACGGCTTGATGAAGAGCCTGGCCCCTCCAGTCGTGTTTCTGATGAAGCTCAGCTGTGTGAGAAGCATGAGTCAGATTCGGAAGGCTCACACCTGGATGTGCTAATTGATGCTTGCAGGCATCATCAATTAGCAAGAGAAAAACAACAGCAGTCAATGCGACAACTCCAAAGTAAAAGAAGGCAATGAGAGGCAACGCCCTGGGATTGCTGTATAAAAAGAATTTGGCCCGGGGTTTTATTCGGCCCTCGTCCTCGCCAGTGTCCGCACCCGTACTCTTCAAGAAAACGTCCGGTGAATTGTGGCTGTGCTGTGATTATCGGGAATTGAATGCCATCACGGTGCACAACCGATACCCGCTGCCCCTAATCCCCGAACTCTTGGACCGGCTCCGTGAGGCAAAGATCTTCACAAAACTGGACTTGCGTGGAGCTTATAACCTTGTCAGAGTTCGGTCAGGTGATGAGTGGAAGACGGCGTTTGGTACTCGGTACGGGAACTTCGAGTACACGGTGATGCCATTTGGCCTAACGCCCCTGCTGTGTTCCAGCACTTTATGAACGACATTTTCCGGGACTTGTTAGATCAGTTCGTTGTGATATACCTGGACGACATCCTGATCTATTCCCCATCGCGAGAGGTGCATCATCAGCATCTCCGTCAGGTCCTGCAGCGGCTCCGAGAACATCGGCTGTATGCTAAATTAGAGAAGTGTCAGTTCTACAAGACGACTATAGAGTTCTTGGGTCACTGTATTTCGCCTGAGGGCATCGCCATGGAGCCGAGCAAAGTTGAGTCTTTGCAGAGTTGGCAACCCCCACGTCGTGTGAAGGATGTCACGACAATCCGGCAGCGGGGCATTTTGGCCTGTTCAAGACCCTCAACTTGGTCTCCCGTACCTTCTGGTGGCCCTGAGTCCGACACGACGTCCAGACCTACGTCTCATCTTATATCCCATGTAGGCAGGCCAAGTCAGCGACAGGGGCCCCACCCGGACTACTGCAGCCCTTCCCGACACCCAAAAGACCCTGGGGGGCTGTGTCCATGGACTTCCTGACGGACTTACACACATCGTCTGGATTCACGATGGTGTTCATGGTGGTGGACATGCTGACCAAGATGGTGCATTTCATCCCATGCCGTGGCTTGCCATCTGCCTGCGCCACCGGTCGCATGTTCATCCAGCAGGTATTCTGGCTGCATGGTCTTCCTGATAGGGTCATGTCCGATAGAGGGGCCCAGTTCACAGCCCGTTTCTGGCAGGGGTTGATGCAGGCATTGGATGTCAAGATCTGCCTCTCGTCTGCACATCATCCCCAAACTGACGGAGGAACCGAGAAGGTCATCGGGATCCTGGAGAAATATCTGCGCTGCTATGTCAATCAGCAGCAGAAAAATTGGGTGGACTATCTGGCGGTGGCTGAGTTTGCGTTCAATAATTCCCAGCACACCTCCACGCAGATGACACCATTCTTAGCCAATGTGGGCTATCACCCTCGGTTTTTCCCTCTTTCCCCATTAGACGCACCGGGACCACCAGCGAACGACTACATGGCAGAGTTACAGGCGATCCATCGATTGGCACAGCGACAGTTGGAGAAGGCCAAGGCTGACTACAAAAGGTTTGCTGATCGGTTGAGGCGGGATACGCCTCCACTATCGGTGGGAGACCGGGTATGGCTGTCCACCAAGAACCTACCGTCAACCTGGCCAGTCAAGAAATTAGACCACCGATATGTAGGACCGTTCCCCATCGAGGCTGTCATCAATCCGGTTGCCTATCGCTTAACTCTGTCACGTTCCATGCGGGTACATCTGGTCTTTCACCGCTCTCTGTTGGTCCCTGAGCAACCGGCGTGTCCACTCCGCCGAGCCGAACCTCCCCCACCAGAACAACGTGATGGAGACAGTGCTCCCGAGTACGAGGTTGCCAGCATTCGGGACTCCCGTTGGGTGAAAGGTCGCTTCCAGTATCTGATTGAATGGAAAGGTTACGGACCGGAGGAGTTCACATGGGAGGATGCGACCACCATTCATGCTCCTGCTTTGGTGACCGCCTTTCATGACTAATTCCCATCCCGACCGCATCCGGATCGGCAGACCTGGGGGAAGGGCCCTGCGGTGCGGGACAGTGTTGTGATTCCGTGCCAGCCTGTGTTCCCAACAGCTGAGTCTGAGGAATCTGAGGAGGAGGTGGAGGCGGCCTTTGAGGGGCCGTCAGGGTCAGAGGGAGGCTCTGATGAATTACAGAACTCACGGCTTGATGAAGAGCCTGGCGCCTCCAGTCATGTTTCTGATGAAGCTCAGCTGTGTGAGGAGCATGAGTCAGATTCGGAAGGCTCACACCTGGATTTGCTAATTGATGCTCGCAGACGTCGTCAATTAGCGAGAGAAAAACAACAGCAGTCAATGCGACAACTCCAAAGTAAAAGGAGAAGGCAATGAGAGGCAACGCCCTGGGACTGCTGTATAAAAAGGGGAGGTGTGGGCGGTGCTGGTTGCTGAAGGCAACCGTTTGCAAAGTGCTTCTTGGAATCCTGGTCTGTTCGTC
>NW_015389282.1:235175-237067 GCF_001527695.2 Protobothrops mucrosquamatus
ATCAGTTCAAAGTCATGCCATTTGGACTACAGGGGGCCCCAGCTGTATTTATGCAGTTGATTAATGAGGTCCTACATGATCACTTGTACAAAGGGGTTTTGGTGTATCTTGATGATATCCTGATATACAGCACGAATATGACTGATCACATAAAGCTGGTGAGAGAAGTGTTAAAGAAACTATTGAATGCCAAGCTTTATGCCAAACTGTCGAAATGTGAATTTCACCAAACCCGATTAGATTATCTTGGCTACAGAATTTCCAACGAGGGTATTGAAATGGATCCAGCCAAGGTGAAAGCTACAATCGAATGGCAGCCCCCAAAGACTCGCAAACAGCTCCAGAGCTTTCTGGGTTTTGCCAACTTTTATCGTCAATTCATCCCCTCTTTTGCCGAGATTGCCCTACCCCTTACAGAACTACTCAAAACAGGCAAAGGAGGAGGGAAGCCACGACCAGGCCAACCACTAACATGGACAATGGGCTGTCAAACAGCTTTTGAGAATTTAAAGAGACTATTTGCTACTGAACCGGTCCTAAAGCACCCCTGCCCAGGGGAACCCTTTGTGATTCAAGCCGACGCCAGCGATGTGGCAGTTGGAGCTGTGTTACTGCAAAAGAACAAAAGTGGGATCCTGCAATCCTGCGCCTACACCTCTAAGAAATTTACTGAGAGCGAGCGGAGATGGGCAATCTGGGAGAAAGAGGCCTTCGCGATTAGGTGGGCGCTATTAAACTGTCGACACTATCTAGAAGGGAGCAAGGTGCCATTTGAGGTATGGACAGATCACAAAAATCTAGAAGCACTGAAAACTCCCCGCAAATTGTCCCCAAAGCAAGTACGATGGGCACAGTACTTTAACTGCTTCAACTTCACTCTAAAGTACATACCAGGAGGAAAGAACTTCCTGGCTGATGCGCTATCCCGGTTACCCCAATACAAAAGCGAACGAGAGGAAGTTAACGAGGCAATTATTCCTAATCCACAAACTGCCGCTCAGCTTAATGCTCTCAAACATAGCCACGATATAAAACAGGCTGGACACTTTGGATATTTGAAAACCCTACACCTCACCCGCCAGCAATTTTGGTGACCGGGGCTGAAAAAGGATGTGGAAAACTATGTAAAAAGTTGTACTGTATGTGCCACAATGAAAAGACTCCGAGGGAAAATCCCTGGGTTACTGCAACCCGTGGCAGACCCTTCTCAACCATGGGAAGAAATAGCTATGGACTTTATAGTAGACCTACCTGAAAGTAGTGGAAATACTGTCATCTGGACTGTAATAGATCTGTTCTCGAAGCAGGCTCATTTCATCGCCTGCAAAGGACTCCCATCTGCCCAACGCCTGACCAAATTGTTCCTGAAACATATCTACCAGCTGCATGGCACCCCTAAGCGAATAATTTCGGACGGGGGGTACAGTTCACAGCGAAGTTTTGGAGAAGTTTCCTTACATTAATTGGATCATCTCAAGGATTATCATCTGCTTTTCATCTGGCCACCAATGGGGCTGCAAAAGCCGATAACAAATGGTAGAGCAATATCTCAGATGCTACGTTTCTTACCAACAGACAAACTGGACTGATCTCCTCCCTTTTGCGGAGGTGGCGTACAATAATTCTGTGCACAGCAGCACCGGCTACACGCCTTTCAGAGCGGCCACAGGAAAAGAGTTCAGCCCAATACCTAAATATCCTCAGTTGCCCTCCGCTTCCCAGACACTTGACCAGTGGGTGAGGGGGTGGGAAGAAGTTTGGAGAAACACAAAAACTGCTTTAAAAAAGACTTTTGAAACCTATAAAAAGCAGGCTGATAAAAAGAGGGCTCCCCAAAGAACATTCCAAGTTGGGGAAAAGGTTTATTTGTCAACTAAATATCTACGCCTCAA
>NW_015389283.1:0-2336 GCF_001527695.2 Protobothrops mucrosquamatus
TTGTTCTTCGGGTAATATCTTTTACATTTACACAAGCCATTTGTGTAATTCATATTGATCACATTAGATCATGTAGAATTGTATTTTTACATGCAGTGAATTTGAAACACAGGATTCATAGAGACATAAACTGTTCAAGGTAACATATGCATTCAATTTATATCTGGTCATTATCTAGTTTGTTGCTATGATTGACCCTGACTATCTATGCTTATACATAGCTGCTTTATGAGTCTTTAACTAACAGAGATATAAGAACTAAAAATACAGTCTTCTCTCTCTATCATTTGTGTTAAGGTTCTGGTGTTCCTGCAATTAGTCCAATGATGTCCTGAATTGTACAGGGCAGAGAGAATGGCTCAAAGAACAGGAGGAAGAGCTGTTCCCAAGGCAACAATCTGATAAGTGGGGCTTGAGCCCAGGCCAAGAAATTAATTTGAGAAAACATCTCAGACAAGCCCCTCCCTAGTTCATAGGAAGGTAAAGTGAGGGAGGGGGAAGCAGATTCAGATCTGCAAGATTCTATTACTATAGCTGCTCTGGTGTTTTTCACCTACACGGCACTGGTTTCTAAGTCTAGTCTAGTCTATTTCGTAGGATTGACCTGGATGTTTTCTCTTCATTTACAATCACTTTGATTACATTTGTTATATTAAGGCCACATTTTTATTGCTCCATCATTTTCCTGGCATCCCTAGGAGGGGGGGTGTCAAAAAAGGCAAGATGGCAGTTGCTGTTGTGAAATTGAAGGTCCCTGGACATGCCTTTCCTTCAAAATGATCCATACAACAATATAGTAAAGGGAAAGCTGTGTGAGTGCTCACTACTTGTGCATGATTTACATTGTTTTATTAACTGACTAATTGATTGTTCTCACAAATGAGGCTCATTACTCTTTGCCCAAGCAAAACACAGAGGATATAGGACTGAAACTGGAAATTCTGTGAGCTTGAGAGTCAAAGCAATCTTAGAAGAGAAGCAATTGCTGTAGCCTTTTTTTCCAGTCTCAGAAAAGAACATGGATGTGCAACAGGGACTATTCTAATTAGAAGGTGGATTGTCCTGATTTAGTTCACATATAAGAAAATGGTTTTTCTATCTTGATTTGATCAACTGACAGAGCAGTATTTCATGCCTGCTTATAACTTCAGCCTGAAGAGGCACCGAATGATTGCAGAGAGATCACACGCCATCTCAGACTGCAAACGTAGTATTTTACTACTTAGGACAAATATAGTTTATTTGTAAGTGTAAGACACAGTTCAGCATTTCCAAATATGTGTGTGTGTGTGTGTGTGTGTGTGTGTGTGTGTGTGTGTGTGTGTATATATATATATATATATATATATATATATATATATATATATATATATATATATATATATATATATATATATATATATATATATATATATATATATATATATTACATACATACACAAAAACATCACACTGACTTTTCTCTTTGGAGAACAAACACTAACAATATGCACTGAGCAAGGAATGCAGAAATTTTCGTAATATATTATCTTGACTCAATATACATTGCTTCCATTATCTTTGACTCAAAGTCAGAAAAGGAGGCTTGGATCTTTTTCTTTTGGACAGATGGGGCTTTGCCATAATTACCTGCATGTGCTTGGCTGTCATGAGTGGGTCATTAATATGGACTGGTTTTCAACTGCACTGTAAACTTACACTTTAGTTTATAAGCCATTAGTCAACTATTTCCTGGCCACTTGGTAAAGTTTTATCTTAATGAAGTCTGTTATTGTAACATGCTTTGCAAGTGCATTGGACCTTGTACAAAGGTGAGCACTGCACCTCTTTGCTATTAAATAAAACAGTCCAGCTTGGGGGGGGGGGGTTTCTGTGCAAGTCTTTAAAAAAAGTTCCCATTTTGGTGAGCCTGAGAAAGAAAGCTACAGTTACTTTAAATTAATAGAACTTAAAGTGGACATAACATTTTTTTCTCAGGCTCATCAAAAGCAGAGGAGATAGCCCAGGTGGGCCTGAAGCGCTTCTGAACCATTTTCAAAGCATACATGTAGCTCTCTGACTTAAAATGTGTTTCTTTTTGACAACTTCCTTTTTGAACAGTTCCACCTTTCTTTGCACATTAGGAAGAGCAACAAGTGTACTCCTGCATTGAACTGATCCTTACGCCACAATTAATTTTCATAGGCTGAATTGTTCTGTAAGAATTTACCTGTACCAAAATGGTGGATGATTTGTGGGATTGTTGTAACATTAGAAAAGAAGCCACTAGTAGTCCAGGGCAACTTTTTAGAATGGAAACATTCCAGTGCTGGTCTCATTCAAAGGCTGACTTCCGG
>NW_015389283.1:3130-7355 GCF_001527695.2 Protobothrops mucrosquamatus
AACATGTGATCAAGCCAGATACTGCCAAATCATTTTTATTGCATTAGCTTACATACCTGTCCATCAGAGCTATCTCTATAGATGGAGAGTTTTATTCCATCCATTTCTTTTTACAATTAAAAGAAATGAATTCATGCTTTTGAAGGCAAGATTCCCTCACATATGTAATTCTGGATATGTATATGACAGGTACATTCTGATATCACCAGAATACCATCCTGGTGATACATATCAATACAAAATTAGAATGCAGAAGTTACCAACTATAAAGGAGAATATTTTTAGTTTAGGACTGAAATGAGGTGTCCTTGATGTTCTCTGAGCTTGGTTGTTTTCTTGCAGACGTTTCATTCCCAAACTAGGTAACATAGTTTACTAGCACTGCATCATTAGCACTGATTACCTAGTTTGGGTAATGAAACGCCTGCAAGAATACAACCAAGCTCAGAGAGCCCCAAGGACCCCACTACCAACCATCTTCTTCTTGCAATGTTGTTAATAAAAAGTTGGCTCTTCCACAAGCACAGCATAATTGCCCAAAGTAAAGGAGTCTGTCTGTCTGTCTGTCTGTCTGTCTGTCTGTCTGTCTGTCTGTCTGTCTGTCTATCTATCTATCTATCTACACCCTGGTGGCACAGTGGTTAGAATGCAGTATTGTAGGCTAATTCTGCCAACTGCCATCAGTTCGATCCTGATGGCCTCAAGGTTTGAGTCAATCTTCCATCCTTCCAAGGTTGGTAAAATGAGGGCCCACATTGTTGGGAGCAATATGCTGACTCTGTAAACCACTTAGAGAGGGCTGTAAAGCATTATGAAGTGGTATATAAATCTAAGTTCTATCTTTCTATCTTTCTATCATCTATCAAAAAAACTCAAAACGGCAGTTGCAGCAGCTTGATCCTCTCTCTAAAAGTGTGGGGCTTCAATCATAAAGTCATAGTTGCTATCTTGAATTTTTTTTATCCCTCTCCCCCCTACAAACACACCTAAACTGAGCTCAAAACCCAATACATGGATTTTCCCTGGAGATACCATTTGCCTTAGAGAGGGGAGAAGTCAATTACCACTGTTCTTCAGATGAACTAGGTTTCCTGAATTTGGCTCGGATTGAGCACTATTAAATTTTCTTCTTTAGATGGGTAAAGATGGGTAATCTGCCTGGAGGAAGAGGGTGTTTAACAATTTAAATATTCTCTTAAGTCTTTGCTTTATGCTTTGCTTGTTGGAAAGGGTTTAAATATTCCATGAAGGAGGGAGAAAAATCATGTAGTTAACATCCTAGGAGTCAGGCACTCAGTGTTTTCCATAGACAGCATCTGCAAGAACAGGAAAAGGCAGTTTTCGCTGAGATTGACCCTGAATAAATGGCTGAACATATTTACAAATGTAGCAAGTGCACTTTTCCATCCTAACTCACAATTCAAGCTGTAACTATCCAGATGCAGACTTAGGATTTATTGCATTGGTTATCAATTTAAAAAAGGTACACGGCTTTGACATCTTGTATAATACACTATAGCCCTTGAACGCTTCTCTAGTTTCCCACTTGAATTTCCATCCTTTTTACCAGTTCAACGGCTAGGAGCACAGAATCACCTAGACCCTGAAACTAATTCCCTGCAAAGGTGTATTGTGCACTTAAACTATTTTTCCAATCCAATATAACTCTTGGCTGATTTTCACAGTCCAGATACTAATTCTTTGTTGCTAGCTAAGAATGATTGGCTTGTAATATTTTCAAATCTAACAAAATCACATAATAATAAATACCACCTTTCCCAACTTGGATCCTCTCCAACTGTTTAGATGTCAGCTTCTAGAACTCTGAGCAATAACCGCACAGGCTGCGAGATTCTGGAAATTAAAATTTACACATCTCTTTTGGAAAACAATATTGATCTCTCCCCTAGAAGTGAAATCATCCAAACGTTAATGGAAAATTACACTCACAGCACCACCGCAAGTCTGCAGGAGAAACACAACACAGCAATAT
The DNA here is from genome assembly GCF_001527695.2 of Protobothrops mucrosquamatus. Taxonomy (NCBI): domain Eukaryota; kingdom Metazoa; phylum Chordata; class Lepidosauria; order Squamata; family Viperidae; genus Protobothrops; species Protobothrops mucrosquamatus. The sequence goes on from NW_015389283.1 coordinate 5,124, forward strand.
GGTGAACAACATTTGCTCCAGTTTCCAGTGCTAATTGCTTGACACAGCTGAGGTCTACACAAGGCTTGACAATAGCAAATGTAACTGGTGGAACTGGAGTCTTCCAGTTATCTGGGGGTGTAAAGAGCAAAAGGCAACATGAGTGGGAGATATAAAGAAAATGCAGCTATTTCCTTTGATCTTCTACCTACATGTCATTTTTCTTCAAAATCATGTTTACTTCCAGTATTGGAACATGGCTGGCAGACGGAAGAAAAAGTGACATTAAACAGCAAGGGACAAAGGACAAACATTTTCTAACTGGGTGTCAGATACCATTAGCTCTTTTTCTAAAAAAAGATTCCTTAGAGGTATGTACTGTTACTTTACAGAGAGTAAACCCTCCCCTGAATTCTATTGTGTGAAAATTCTGTCCAGGAAGGGAATCAAAGCATGGAAAAACAACCCACTAATTTTCCAAGAGTCAAAAAAAAAAATGGGGGGGGGGACAGGTTCCTAAACATCTAACATTTCCCTGCTGCTTCCTTCCTTCCTTCCTCTTGCAGTGGATTAAAGATTTTGATTGAAGACTCCAAGTATTTCACCCTAATTTTCCTTTTCTGTGTCCATCCCAGACAAGGGGAATATTTCAGGCCAATAATGTAATGACAATGCAATGATTGTTTAATACCTTACTCATTTTCTCCTCTCCGACATTCTCCCATGGACCCTCTTGGGACAGGACAGGGAAAAAATGTTGTCAAAACAGAACTTGCTTAGATTCAATTGGGGTGAGGCCCATTGAATGGATACTATAACTAGATTTTCAGCGGTGACCTTGTGATGACTGTACCGTTTTGTTATTATAGCTGATTTCCTTATGTGCAATGATTACATTCAATAGAAGCAAGCCTGTATTTAAAGCAACAGGTCTAGCATCAAAATTTGAAACAAGAGACTCAACTTAATGGTTTCTCAAAGGTTAAAAAAAATGTATAGAAACCCACAAATCAGCTTAGAGCTAAATAGATACAGCGATTTGATATTTATAATCTTGATTTTCAAACACTCATGTTAGGGCTACTAAGTAGAATGAAGGAAAGGGAAGGGAAGAATGGGAGGAAATGAAATCTATAGATTTTGCCTAATTTACCAACATTACCCTTGCATTCTCTTAAATTGTATTTTTTTATGAACTTCAATACCAGAACAATTTACAAATGAAGAATGAAACATCAAAATAGTAAAATGAACAATTATTAAGGCTGTGACATAAAACAGTGCCTTTTGCATGCTTGTTTTATTTTAATAATATAATTTGTGTCCCTCCTTTCAATTTCATATAGGGCTCCTAAAACAGCTTGTGATCTTGTTGGAAATAAAATTCAGTCAAACGTATTGATATTGTATGGTTTCAGATACTTTCAGAAGTAGGGTATCTTCTCAATCTTCTTCTGGAAAGTAGGAATATTATAACTCTGATGCCTCACAAAGATTCATTTCCTCCTATACACAGACATTTATGTTCATCAAATAGATCCAGATACATCTAGTTATAGACTTTGAACTAAATGTACAAAGAACATGGATATATCTAACTATGTAATGACTTACTACCATTCCAAGCAACATTAATCTTTTTCCAATTGATTATAGATGATCACATAGATGATCATATATTTAAAATCCTACTGTTTGGTTAGTTTGGTCTGAGAGAAACAAAAAAAAAAGTAAAATAAGGGCAAGTCTTAAAATTTCACTATTATTTGCTAGTAATATATCTACTTGCTTGTAGAAATCAATTGCAAATAATTATTTTAAAAACAATTATTAAGAATATTTTAGTGATGTGAATAAAAGAACACATGGTTTGGAAAGAAAAAAAATCTATAGACAGCTGAACTTCTTCAAAAAGATGCTTATATTGTGATTTAGAGAAAAAAACTGGAGGCAAACACGTCCATTTAGAATGTGGGGCTACTTCCCAGAGCCTTTTACAAAATTATTAAAATTATTTAAAAATTGTAAATAGGCACATAAAAGAAAGAAATAAATATAGACTTATAGTTATGGGGGATCTCAACCTGCCATCGGCGGGCGAAACGTCAGCGGTGGCTCGGGAGTTCTTGGCCTCCATGACGACCATGGACTTGACCCAATTAGTTCATGCACCCACTCACACGGGAGGACATACACTGGATCTAATTTTTGTCTCTGGCCAGTGGCAGAGTGATCTGGAAATGGGGGAGATAA
>NW_015389283.1:8960-17635 GCF_001527695.2 Protobothrops mucrosquamatus
CCGGCTGGCGACCCCAAGGGGGAGGGCCTTCTCTGTGGGAGCTCCCACCCTCTGGAATGAACTGCCCCCAGAGATCAGGGTCATCCCTGATCTCCCTTCCTTTCGCCGCGCCCTCAAGACTTGGTTATTCCAGCTTGCAGGACTGGCCTAGGGTAATTTTTAGAGGGGTTTTAATTATATTTTAAATTTGACAATATTTGAATATCTCTTTTAATTAATTTTAAATTTGTATTGTTATTTATGTATTTTAATTGATTGTCAGCCGCCCTGAATCCTACGAGGAGAAGGGCGGGATATAAATCCAAATAATAAATAAATAAATAAATAAATAAATAAATATATCACTAGGATGAAGATTTTCTCTCCGAGCTTGTGGGTTGGTTTCCAAACATTTCATTACCAAGCTAGGTAATATCTTCAGCAAAGTTTAGGGGATGTCAATGTCACTGTTCTTCTATTTATAAGGGCTTCAGGTGTGGTGTGTCAAGTGAGGTTCTTGTGATAGGTCAGGTGTAAGTCATCAGTGAGAGGCTTGTGATGGGTCTTGTGATGGGGAGGTTACATCAAGTCAGGGTCATTGGGAGGTGAACTGCAGGTAGAGGGGAGGGGGGCTTATGTGGGTTGGTTGAGGGTCGGTGCTGTCTCTGGTTGGCTGTGTGGTTGATTTGGATTCTGAGGGTTTTGTAGGCTGGTTGTAGGTTAATGTGGAATGCCAGGCACAAACAATTCCATCAACAGACACTTTGACCTACAACCAGCCTACATACCCCTCAGAATCCAAATCAATTACACAGCCAACCAGAGAGAGCACCAATCCTCGACCAACCCACACAAGCCCCTAACCCCCACCTGCTGTTCACCTCCCAATGACCTGACTTGATGTAACCTCCCCATCAGAAGAGCCATCACCAGCCTCTCACTGATGACTCACACCTGATCCATCATAAGACCCTCACTTGACACACCACACCTGAAGCCCTTATAAACAGAAGAACAGTGACACTGACATCCCCTAAAGGTTACAGAGGTTATATAGCCTGGTAATGAAATGTTTGGAAACTAATCCACATTCTCGGAGAACAAATCTTCACCCTCATCCTACACCCGAGCTACAGATATTCACCACTAATGCATATATCACTAGATGGTGAAAAGTAAAGGCAAAGTAGACCCAGTGGTTGCAGGAATACTTTTGGCTGTTACTCCTAAGCTGGGAAAGTAGTAGAAATATTATGAGAGATGATAGATAGATAGATAGATAGATAGATAGATAGATAGATAGATAGATAGATAGATAGATAGATAGATAGATAGATAGATAGATAGATAGATAGATAGATAGATAGATAGATAGATAGATAGATAGATAGATAGATATTGGTTAATTGTGAAAGGAAGAAGCACTCTATCAATAACAAATTCAGTTGTTAAATGCTGGCAAAATCATAGGACCAAAGATAGGACCATCAAGAACCCAGAGGGAAGAATCAGAATGATTTGGAGTAGAAGAGAATACAACATTTATAGAAGTTTTAACACTCTTACTGTAGAGGAATGAAAACTGTCATTCTCAGAAGACACACAGTAAATATGGAAGCTAATGTGACTAATGCAAAGAAAAATAAGGTGATCAAAACTTTGCAAAGAATGGGGATGTTAATGTGTAAAATCCCCAATTCATATAGCAGACCCAATTCCATCCCATATTCCTTGTTCATTAAACATGAACCTTAGCACATGTACAAATATGTTAAATACGCTAAGGCTCATTTAACATATTAGAATGCTCAGATTAAACTTGAGGACTGTTTGGCATGACCCACTAACTTCAGATTGGGTATTAGAATAGCCATAATTAGATGACATGAGGGGATCACATAATTTTCAACTTACCTCTAACCTTTCACAGCAGTAACCTGTAGTTGTATTTATTTGCTGTGCTTCTGGATTGACTTAATTTCAGCACAACCCATGCCATGCCCTATAGCATCTCATGTCAAGTTGAGGACTTTCTTACCCTGAAACAGACTGCATGGGAACTTCACAGGCAATCCCTTTGAGGCTTACAAGGTGCCTTTCTCCACAATCCGATCTACCCAATTCAGCATAAAATATATCAGCATAACTTTATGTATGATCATTAATTATAGCTGCTCACTCTAGAACATGGGTGTCAAACTTGGTGCATCATGTGCTGTGTTGCGACGTATTGCAACTTTTTTCACATTGCCAGAGCTGGGGTGGGTGCAGCCTCCACATGACGCAACTGGCCCGTGGGCCAGCAGTTTGATACTCCTGCTCTAGAAAAGTCTTTATTACTTCATTGCTAGCCCCTAACTGATCTGTACTTCATCTGTTGAGCTTCATTCCCAAGGGCATGTGCAATGGATGATTGCTTGATTACTCCAGCTTGGCTACTTTCTCTTCTCTCTTTATCATCAGTAAGCAGGAAAAAATGCCCATTGTTTAAGCTGACTTTTTGTTTGCTTTTAAGCAGATTGGAATCTTGGAAAGAATGGGTCAATTCTGTTGCATTTTTACTTGAGATTCCCATTTCTGTCTTTCTATAATGTCTCTGTGTTCTGGTTAGGTGTCCATGGAGATGGAGTTTGGTCCATGTTTCACTGTTTCATCCTTATGCTAAATAGATAAAGACCACATAATTAAAGGCCTTACTGTATTACAGGCTGAACCATGCAGCACTATTGAGCAATTTTGACAGTCTACCAGTGCATGGCATTGCTTATTCCAGTTCTTTAGTGAGACAACAGAAAAAAAGGAACAGATTAACACCTGGAAGGGAAGAAAGAGACTGGAAATATCCAACCACTCTGATCTTATCCACTTCTGGTCAATTTATCTTATCTCCAGAGTAACAGGTGACAAAGCAAAACAGCTGTATGCATCTTGTGATTCTTTTGACTGCTGACAGCTTAAGGGGAAAACATTATCTTAACACAAGAATTACTTATGGATATTTTATTCAAGGGGTGGAATGAGGCAAAGATTATGTCATTATTTTTTTTTGCCATGATTTGCTTGTACCATGGTTACAAGAGCCTCTTGCTAGAATTATGACTAGACGGCGTATTGAGAGACAGACAGAATGAACAGATTGAGGAAGAAATGGTTCCAGAAGGAAAGACTTTGAAGATTAGAGACCTCATTGGCAAATAGGCAGTCAATTAGAACATAATATAAGAATCTTAGAGACAGTTCCAATAACCAGAGGGGGGGGCATACAATGGAGATGTGAAATAAAAGGAATCAGGTCATAACCCTACTTTCCAAAATCCAAAAAAACTAGGAGAAATGATGTACTGAACAATGAAGATTACAACATAGGATCCAGAATAATTGATGGAACCATGGGTGGTTTGATGGTTGGATAAGCATACTGAGATTGGATGAAACCAGCAGTCCAATCAAGGTGCATGTAATAAGTTGGATGCTGCCCAAAATGAGGAAGGTAGTAGTAGATGTGGAGTTGGGCGCTGCTGCCAGTGCACCAGTCAACTATTTTGTGGTCAGCAGTGCTATGCAGCTTTTGACAGAGGACAACAATGTGCCTTAAAGTTAGTTAGTCTTGACCCAAGGCAACTGTCCCCTGCAGTTGATCAAGATTTTGAAAGTGGTTTGTCCTTGCCTTCTTCCTAGGATTGAGAGAGAATGACTGGCCCAGATTATCCAGCTGGTTCATGCTTAAGGAGGGACTATAGCTCATGGACCATCACCCCTTTTCTGGCTTGATGCTTAACCACTACACCAAACTGGCTGTTGTTGACAAACGAGGCTCTGTTCCAGGTGTCAACTTTGCTAGGTATATCCCTGGATGAAACAATACTGGTGAATATTAATCATTCAGAGTAAGAAAAGGCAGGCAATGGACAACCCTGAGGTTCTATGGGCTAGCAATCACATATTGCTCAAAGCTTTCCTTAACATCCCACCCCTTCACTAACCCTGACACAATTTCAGAAAAGGAACTATTAAAACCACAGACCCTATTCTGTAGCCCACTCATCTCTGTGTGTGATGATGGGAGAGTTATGATGAACGGCAGGCTCAGGCTAATCAAGTGATGAAGTGCATGAATACAGTTCTTACACTGGATTGTTGCATGTTGAGAGCATGATCCATCAGCTGCTTGTGAAACTCTCATATGGCTTCCCCACCACTCCTTTGAACTACCATATGATGATTTCACAAGAAAAGCTCAATTAAAGATTACACACCAATATTATCTAATATACATTAACAACTACAGAAAGAGATGAATACTGGGTTTGTATAAAGAGCAAAGTAATTTTCCTTCATATTAGGATAGTTTGTCATGCTGCGGCTGCCTTCCCAAGCGGTATTTCATCAGAATTATCACTTGATTTATCTTCAGCTGAATTGGATTTCAGTGTTTTCTGCCTATTTGTTTTTCGCTAGCTTCCTTAAGTACCAGAGCAATTTTCAGCAGAAGAATCGGAAGGAGAAAACTCATACTGTCTGGCTCCAGTAACTATATCTCTATTTCCACTCATACATCTATCAAAATTATCTCATTTTAAAATACATAAAATCCATTTGCACAACGGGAGAATTAAATATTTGTTATCCAGGACTTCTCTATGGTCATGTGATTTCCAAGACTACTTCATATGAATATAATATATCCAGTTGCTCTTACAATAAGCAAGTCTCCGCATTTGTTTTTTTAATTTCATTTTCAACATTAAAAAGTGAAAACATACCAATAAAAAAGCAGCTCTTCTACTCTTTACATTATAAAATATTGCAAAATTATAAAATATTAAGATATGAATCCTCCTGGATCAAATGAAAGGCTAGCATAGATGTATGCAAATTATCTACAGCAAGGAAAAATTACAGTAATGGAAATTTGTTACTTTGCCCCCCCCCCAAAAGCTGATATTCAAAGGTGACTTACTTTCATTACAGAGAAGGAAAGGATAGGCATAGATACAGGGCAGTATTAATCTATATTTTAAAGAATTTTTAACTGATCATGTAGGTATACCTACAGTACAATATATGCTGGAAGTTGTCATTCGGTATATGCTGGCCACTAATTTTGCACATGTAAACAAGTTGATCTCCGGCATACATGCATACAAAATGTCAGTTGTTTGTTTCTTGATACAAATATGTGCAAATTGCATGTGGTAAATTATGGCTTTGTTGTATTATTTATTTGCATGGCCAAATCTCCCATCATATTTTTGGGTGCCAGTATGAATGGTGCAATGTGGTCCAAGATCATAGCATACATCTTTGACCAAGCCCATACCCTGTTTGTATCTTTCTCCACTCCTACCTGCCAGCTGTCCTTCTTGCAACAAAGACCCTTGGGGTCTTGAGACAACATGTCACATCATGAAAGCACAATCTTTTCTTCTCCTAGAGCTTTTCTGCACTTCAGCCTTCAACTATTTATTCTCTGTGTATAAACTTGTTTGGAAAAGAAGACAGCTAAAGATATTCTTTTTCAGATTTCATTCCTTTCTTCCTCTGTGGCCACAGTGATGGCAGGGTAGCCTTGCCACCACCATCCATGGGCAGATCATGTGAGGACCAGAGGAGGGAAGTAACAGGTTTGTAGTTCTTCTTGTCACTTGGGCTAGAAAGGAATTTGGTGAAACCTTTATCCATTTTATGCAGTTAAAAAAACGAATAAATATGCAACATTGTACCTTAGTTTGTTTAACTTACTCAAAAGCAAAGCAAAAAAAAAACCTAGCAATATTTCAAGGTCCTACAGGGGAGATGGAGAAGGAGGTTCAGCTTTTCATGGCAGGCAGGCAGGCCAGCAATAGCAATAGCACTTAAACTTATATACCACTTCATAGTGCTTTACAGCCCTCTCTAAGTGGTTTACAGAGTCAGCATATTGTCCCCAACAATCTGGGTCCTCATTTTACTGATCTCAGAAGGATGGAAGGCTGAGTCAACCTTGAGCAGGTGAGACTCAAACTGCCAAACTGCTGGCAGCCGGCAGTCAGCAGAAATAGCCTGCAGTACTACATTCTAACCACTGTGTCACCATGGCTCTTTAACGTTTATTAAAGACAGAGAGTATGGGATGTAGGCTCAACAGAACACACACCAACCAGTTGAAATGGAGGCATCTAAGACAGAATTACTGTAAGCACAGCTGGGCAAGTGGACATGCCCTACTTGTACCAATAGAAAGGAAACACACTCCTTTGTATCATAGCTGAGGTGGAGGTTACTATCATAGCAGCAGGGGGACAGGCTGAGCATGACTCCATTCATTCTTGCTTTCCTGAAAGGGCAGGTAGCCTGTCTTTATACTGAGGCAGGCAGGAAGTATAGATTAATCCTAGTCTTCAAGACCTAGTTAAATGCACAGTGACTTAATTTCTTGTTCTAGGAAAAACTAGCAACTCACCAAATGTTGCTTCCAGTTTAATCTGGACAATAGCAGAGTAAGCTTCCATGAATATTCTCATAAATTAAAAAAAAAATCAAACTAGAACTAAGGAGAAATTTGCTGATAGTCAGAACAATTAATCAGTGGAACGACTTGTTTCCAGAAGTTGTGGGTGCTCCAACATGGGAGGTTTTTTAAGAAGAGATTGGACAACCATTTGTCTGAAATGGTATAGAGTTTCCTGCCTGAGCAAGAACTAGAATACTTGCAAGGTCCCTTCCAACTCTGTTAGTCAGTTATTCTATTATCCATTGATGCCCCAGTAAATGGATGTGAGGGACGATTCATACTTCCACTCTCCTATAGAGAAACTGATGAACTATATATTTTTTGCTTCCAATGATCCAACCTAACCCAGTCAAGCTTTGCATGTGAAGGAGGTCAATTTGTAAAGACACAGAATGCAGTTTGACCCCTACAGTAGAAGCTGAAATCAATGAGAAGAAATAGGCAGAACGGTAACGGCATTCTTTGCTGATTGAGGAGGTGGGTGAGAGAGAAAGTTTAAAAGCCCTTAAACTGGATCTCAGATTAACTGTTCTAAGTAATCAGACCCAAACAAGTTCTTAGTCCTTTAAATAGTAAGACCTGTTGCAAATGTGATGCTGATCTGGGCTCTCTTCACAGCTGAACATCAGAACTGAAAACAAGGCCTGGTGCCGAAGCGTAATCCCAACTCCAATTAATCCTTTTGCAGTCTCCCTCTTTGTGACTTTTGACATTCCGTTTGTCACTGAGTGTCATGTTTGCAAGGATGGCTGAAGGACATTGTTCTGATGCATTAGAAAAGAGGCTGGATTTTTTTTTAAAAACTATTTCAAGTGTTTGACTGATGTGCTTTACCCAAAGTTCCAGCCTCCCTCTTGTTCACATGCAAAGTGAGATATAATCTCTGGTGAGATGAGCACTAGGCAGAACTGATAAGATATGATGAAATGTTTAATGGCCTTGTTTGTGCTGTCCAGCCTGATAGGGGAAAAGAAGATTTGTATGATAACAATTTAAATCTGTGAAAATAATCGCTTCTGACATCTCCAGCTATGCAGCAGGCTGCCCAAAACAACCTCTGTTCAGATACAAATTGTATAGCTAATGAAGTGAGAAGAACACAATATAGATACAAATTAAAACCTACATACAATGAACAGTCCAAGTTGCTTATTGTTGTTTTTAACTCCCTTGTTTGGTGCAGAGAGGAGCTAAATAATCTGTTAGTAATAATCACCCTTTTATATTTTTAGCAAATGCTGCTGCATTGTGATTAACAGCAAGAAATGGCCACAGGCTAACTCATCTCTAGTAATGAAACCCTGTGTTCTCTCATTCCACTTCCTTGTGGAAGCTTTATATAGATTTTTATATTGTTGAGGAAATGAACTATGAAAAATGAACCACCTCAAAACTGACAAATCATTTATCAATTCCTTAGTGTCTTGTGTGCGTATGTGTGAAAGGAAGTATCTGCTACTGCTTATTCCAATATATTGAATGCTTCACTGTCATCTCATCATATAGTTATGCAGCTGGGAAGGTTTGTCATTCAAAGAAAATAGCATGCTGTGCATTTTTTTTTCTTCACACAGAATTTGAATATGTTGTGTTATAATCAAGACAATAATAAAAAGCTTCTGTCTACTCCAAACTGGACTGGCCTACACTGTCACCAGTGGGCATGCATGCTGGACACTCAAGCTAGCAGGGAAGACATAAATATGATGCTTCATGAACCAACAGCTCCATACTGGGACTATGTACTTGGCTGCTGTGATTAACACAACTAAAAATGCCTTTTCTTGAACTACAAGGAGCCAATGGAAGGCACTGATAGATACAGCTGGGCCTTCTATGAGGCTGCTGCTGAAAAATGACATTGATTAACTTGCAGGTCAATTTTTCCCTACCTTGTGCTAGATTATTTATATTATTATTTATAAAATTATCTATAAATTATGAACATAGCGCATGTATGGCAATGGACCTAGGTATTTGCAAGACCGCCTCCTACCAAACACCTCCCTTCGGCCAGTCCGCTCCCACAGAGAGGGCCTCCTTAGAGTGCCGTCGGCCAGACAATGCCGGCTGGCGACCCCCAGGGGGAGAGCCTTCTCTGTGGCAGCTCCTGCCCTCTGGAATGACCTACCCCCGACCTACGTACAGTTGCGGACCTGCGCCTTTTTCGCCGAGCCCTGAAGGCCCATCTATTCCGTGCGGC
>NW_015389283.1:17697-26355 GCF_001527695.2 Protobothrops mucrosquamatus
ATTGGAAGAGTAAAGTCTTACCTACAATGGAGGACTGGAGATTGAAGGTTTCGCATCTTGCTGAAATGGCAAAAATTTCGGCTTATCTGAAGGATCACTCAAATGAACAATTTTTATCAATATGGAGAAGATGGATTGTTTATATTCAAAATAAGCATAGAATGGTGGAATATAATTTAGGTTTTTAGATAATTTTTTTATATATATATTTCACCTACTTATGTAGAATAATATTTTGTGGAGTTAGGGATATTAATACTAGTTTACTTTTAGTTGAATAGTATCCTGGGATTAGGTTTGGGAAGTCCGGGGGTGGGGGGGTGGGGGGTAGGGTTTTTACACTGTGATGTATTTGTGATGTGTTTTTTTCTATGATGAAAATAATAAAAATTTATATTTGAAAAAAAAAAAGATTTTGGAAAGTTATTCCTTGGTATGATACAATTTGAATTATGGTATTTTGTTTTTGTATTATTTAATTGGCTTTCTAATGTACTTAGAATTGGTGGCAACTGAAGCAATATATAAAATCTCAAAAAAGGCAGGCAGGAAGGTTTTTATTTCAGTAATTTTATGTTGTCCATTATATGTCCAACATGGGGACACAATGTTCTTTTTCTTTTCTTTCCCTGCTACTTGGATTGTTACTGCATAAATCACTGCCTATATTTGAAGAAATTCATCTAGCAAAGACTTGAGTTGCAAGAGGACTCAGAAATGATAATCCTATGCACATGTTCCAGGAAATAATTCCCACAAAACTACATGAGCCATAATTCTGAATAATGTAGATATGATTGTCCAGAACACATCACTGTAGCATGAATGTCGCTTATTCCATATTTGGAGACATTATGGAAGCTTTGGGGAAATGTAAGCATCATATTCTACATCTGAACCAGCCTTTTTCAAATTGGCTGCTTCAAAGATCATGCTGGTTAGGAATTCTGGCAGACATCAGGATAAGAAAATCAAGTTTAAATAATGCTAAGTTTTCCAGAGGGCAAAGAAAAGTTAAAAGAGCACATGAAAGATAAACAGATGGGTGTTTAATAGTATAGAACACACTTCCATCTACATGCTGTTATTTCACAGGCAACTTTTCTGATATTGATAAGTGATAAGCAATGAAGGATTATTCAGGTTATTAGGAATCCTTTGTTGTAGTAGAGCCAAAAACTGTGGTAGGATCTTCAATATAATGCATAACACAGGAAATATATTTAACATACTGTATATTTAACTATTTTAATTATAAAAATGTCTATTATCCATGCTATCTTTTGGGTTAACATATAACAAAAGTCCCTTTTTAGTTATGTGGCTGCAAATACTACATGTATTTATTCCACTATCAGTGCATAAATCTGACTGATTGTGTTGATTCATACAATTTTATTTATCAAAGTTATGGGGCATTGTGTTGTACTCCCTATGCAACGGTATCTAATTTGCTTGGTCACATCCAATTTGATACACAGACAGATAATCTGATTTGCAGAAATTATTTCACTCATAATATTGTCAGGGCTGAGCTATAGATAGGGATTTGAAAAGTGCCATGAGACTGGAGATGACAGCTGAAGTCAAAAACAAAAGGCAAACCAGAAAATAGGCCAAAATGAAGAGCAAGCCAGAAATCTGAACCAAATACAGATCTTTGTAAGAACATCCTAAACTGGGTATAGCCATTCTTTCATTCATTTGTTGGCAGTTTTAGAAGCTGGACATATGGTAGAAAACTCAGATAATTGCTCACCACAATTATAAAAACTGCTATGAATAAAATATGGCCAGCAATTACAAGTAAAGTCTATTTCAGCCTTCCCAGTTTAACTGTGAGCATGGCAAATTTATTGTCCTATGAGCAAGGCCAATTGGGTAGTACATATTCATGTGGACCTGTTAGTAAACAATGTGTTAGTAAACATATTGTTTACTAACAGCCTCAGGGATGTTTCCAGTTTTCCTTTGCACCACCCCAATGGTGGAAAGAACACTGCTTTTTGCACAGAATATTGCATCCTTTCACATAGTACTTCAGAAGTGGAATGCTAATGTTTAATTAATAGGTACAGAACTTCTAAAAGCAAAAGTATTGAATAAAATAATTGAGCAGAAAGCCATTGAACATGATCCCCATATGACGGTTCCAAGATGAGAACTAATGGGTGACTGCTGAGGTCATGTGATCTTCATTTTCAATATTCTACAGAAGGTTTCCAGCAGTCTCTCAACCTCTCACTTCCTTCTCCACTCAGCAGTAGCCATTTTCCTACCTCCTGGGAAGGGAAGGGAAGAGAGAAGGGAAAAGTGGGGATGGAAGGGAAAGGAAGGTAATGGGAAGGGAGGAGGAAGGGAGGAACAGGGAACTGCCATGCATCCTTCCTGACCCAGGCCATCCACTCATGCATTCCCCTGACCTGTGGCCTCTCCTTCCATGCACCATTCCCAATGCACCACTTGTGCACTCCCAAGCACCCATATGTACCCGTCCCAACCCCCTCCCCACATGTGTCATCCCTAACCAGCATGACATCTTCACATAACCCCTGCAACCCACAAACAACCTTACTGACCCCCCACTGCTTCCCTATATGCCCTACCCATCCTGTATAAAATCTCTTGCCCGTATCCATGATCTTGACCTATCCTGTCCACCCACATGCCCTCTCTGACCTATGCTGCATCTCTGATGCATACCCACATGTCCTTGCCAACCCATGAGGCATCTCTCTGCCTGCTGGTCTGGATCTGTAACTTCCTAGTGGCTTCCCCACTAACTTTCTCCCTGTCAGGTTCCCACAAGCAAAGTAAATGGGGAAGCTTGCAGGAATAGGAGGGAGGGAGGGAGGAAAAACAAAGGAAGAAAGAAAGAAAGAAAGAAAGAAAGAAAGAAAGAAAGAAAGAAAGAAAGAAAGAAAGGAAGGAAGGAAGGAAGGAAGGAAGGAAGGAAGGAAGGAAGGGAGGGAGGGAGGGAGGGAGGGAGGGAGGAAGATTGGTTTATGGTGTGTCTGCCAGCTTCCTACAAAGAAAGTTCTTGGGGAAGTTGGAGGTTCACTCCCACTGCTTTTGTGCCCAACCATGTCTTGTGTTTCTCTGTTTAGATAAGGAAATTGCTCTGAAATAATGAGGCAGTGGAGCACAGATTGTCTAGTAAATATATAAAAGTTCATTCACAGCCAATTTTCTGCCATTAGATTCTTCCCTCTTGATAAGGGGTTCTGGGATTTTTATTTAAAAAAAACCTAACTGGTTCTACAGCTTGAAAGTGTTTGAAACCCCCTGCATTAGAGTATTCAGTTAAGTTGAGATCTTTGTTGAAAGTCTGTACTTTTCTGAGTAAGTCCAGGCTTTCTGAGCTAAACCTGCAACAGTGTTTGAACATCTTGAAACATTATACACATTAACCTTGAGAGTTATCATGGGGGAAAAAACCCACTGATGCACAGATAACCAGAAGGTAGACAAGGGAGGGTGGAAGAGCAGCAGAACAAAAGTTCATGGCCATGTTCCATACAAGAATGCACAGCTAGTTTGCTAATAAAAATACAGAGATTTCCCAACATCCGAAGGACAATTTTTCAATCAGCTCAATATCACTGTGGGCAATACCACTGATTTCAAGAAGAAACATAGCTGCAATGTGGTAGGCATGCTGCCTACTAAACTTCATGTCTCTGTATGGTTTAAATGTATTTTCAAAGGACATTTCCAGTTAATCTTCATGGTTCCTATTTAACATGTGGCCGTAATTCTAGGTTCATTCATATTTATTCACATGTTTAATGTGCAAAATGTAGGCAGTTATAAGTAGCAAGCGACATCATCAATCATGTATTCATTTGATTACTATACTATCTGTCCTCTTCTATTCATATTAGCTACCTGAAGGTTTACTTCTTATTGAAGTTTAGGGTCCTACAGAACTTCGAAGGGTGATTCATCAAGCCATCCCATCAAAGCAGATCTGCAAATAAAATGGGGACTTCCAGTTTAGGTGGCTTCAAAGGACTTTACAGCCTTTCGTAGTACTTCAACAATCTGATAGCTTTTTTGGCTGGTATACAATGTTGCAATTGGACTTCCATACAGTATATGAAGAACAGGTGGATGAATGGGGAGTTTTATCATCTTATTAACTTCTGTGCAGAGGTCAAAAGTCCTGGAATGGCAAAGGTCTCCTAACTCCCCAAAAAAACCACCTCACAAGGATAAAAGAAAGATTATTCTTTGATGTCAGGTCAGGTTTGGTACTCCAGAAATGCACCCAAAACAGTCTGAGTTTAAAAATATTTTGCAACATTCTGTTATTTTTTTTTAAGTTTTTAAACTTTCTACACAGCTTAACCTCTTTACTGGACAGCTTGCGGTCATTTTTTCATCTCTGATATCACCTTTAAAAGTGCTACAGGGGAACTATTTCAATGAATTTATGTGATGGGTTCCTTTAAAGTATACACTGAAATTGGCAACTGTATGTCTTCTAAAAGGTCTACCATTCCCACCATCCACATCCCATTCTGCTAAAAAATTGAAGCAGCTACAACCATTTTAACATATTGCCATTAAAGCCTCGGGACAAATCTTTCTTCAAATCAAATCCTGAAATTGCTTGAATTGAATCTGTTTGCCCTTGAATCACAAACTCAGATCAAATCATGCCCTCTTTGAATCTCTAATTTGAAGCAGATCAGGACTGATTTGTGCAGGCATAACAAGGATATATTTTCAGCTTAAGTTCAGTGTTTCCTCTGTGAGTTGCAAAATGAAAAATAACAAGATAAATAGTAGAAGCATCACACAGTGCAATCCCTCTATGTCACAGACCTAAATAAAACCCATACATGAATATTTTTTAAAAAGGCTTCTTGGTTGAACTGTGACTCCATCATTTGAAACTGCAGTCCAAATATTCTACTCAGTATTCTGGAATTTGACAGTTTTATAATCCTACACATAGGTTACTATTAAATAGAATAATGAAGCGACCAAGTGCGTGCACAAAAGATTCATGACTTGCAGAAACAATTTATAGTACTGAAGGGGAAAAAAAGCCATAAATGGAAACAGCTAAAATACAGTTATTTTTTTTAGAGGAATCAGCTGACCTAGATTCAAAATATAATAGTTCTGCCTTCCTAATTCTTGTTTCTAGTTTCAAAATCAATTCAAAACATACATCTATTTTTTTAATAAATGAATAATAAATTATAGAGTGAGATTTTTTTTAACCTTCATTGTTCCCAGCATTCAGAACATGTTAAGCTTCCCTGTATAATAATGTATGTATATATAATAATGATATAAAGTGCCTCACATTTTTTTTTCTTCCTCAGTCTTTATATTCAATGTCGCACCTAAATGCCAACTACATATCTCACACTTACCTCATGATTGTTGCTATGAGCTGTGCAGACTAATTGAGAAGTGATACCGAAACAGGCAAGGCTAGATATATAAACATGTTCCCCTAACTCACTTGATTAAGTAGTAGTTAGTTCCTGAACAGGTTGCCCTAGGGTAATTGACTTGTTTTGAATTTATTCCTGTCCATTTTTTTTCACTGCTTTAACTTGTAACTACAAATGGGTGATTTCAGTGGTGGGATTCAGCTGGTTCGCACCACTTCGGCAGAACCGGTAGCTAGTTTTTTGTTGCCCAGGCCCAGAAGGGACTTCCGGAAGCAGCAGCCACACAGATTGTTCACATAATTGAATCCCACCACTGGGTGATTTTCATCTTAATTTTCTTTCAGCAATCATTTCAAACAAAGAAGATGGTTTTGCAATGGCAACTGGTTCTTACAGCCATTCCCTACCTACATATATTGATCATTAATCTGTCTTCTTATCAGGACAGTCCTATCCTTTCCTGATATTAAGCCTTTCCTAGACTGTTGCCGGCTTTGCCCTCTAAACCATTAGCCATATTTTTGTTCAGCTGAATAGTGTTCTACCTTCCCTGACCCTTTAAGCTGCCCAGCACTTCCTCCAGATGGCCTGCACTGGCTACCGGTGGCCTTTCGAGTGCGCTTCAAGGTGTTGATTATCATCTTTAAAGCGCACCATGGCATCGGACCTGGTTATCTCCGAGACCGCCTTCTGCCACAGATTGCCTCTCATCGGCCGGTACGCTCCCACAGAGAGGGTCTCCTCAGGGTGCCGTCAGCCAGNTGGAACGAACTACCCCCAGAGATCCGGGTCATCCCGGATCTCCCCTCCTTCCGCCGCGCCCTCAAGACATGGCTATTCCAGCTAGCGGGGCTGGCCTGAGGGGTATTTTAGATTGGATTTTAATTTGATTTTATATTGGGTGTTCACAAAATTTTAAATGAAACGGCAAAATTAATATTTCTTTTAATTGTATTTTAAACTGGTGTTTGTAAGGTCTGTATCTGTTTTTAGCTTGCTGTAAGCCGCCCTGGGTCCGCCAGGAGAAGGGCGGGGTATAAATCTAATAAAATCTAAATCTAAAAATCTAAATCTATGGGAACCATTAAAAACATCAGCTAGCTAGCACACCACCTTCTGACCTTTTTTTTCCTTCCCTGCATTTGTTTTTAGCAATGATGAGAAAAAGAACAAACTAAATGCCCAGTCACTATGCATTCAGAGTACTTAGAAAACAATAGGAAAGAGCTGCAAGTTGGTATGGCACCTACACATCAGATTTTGAAATCCTAGCAGCCAGGCAGTAGGATACACCACAGGTTCCCACCAAAAGGAACCCAATGGCTATGTTGCACTATTCTTTCCTTTCTATATAGAGACACGATAGGACATCCTAATATCACCATTGCTACTCTACCAAGTGCTGGCCTGAGATGTTTATCTTGGCTGCTGTTCCTTTACTGTTGATAGTCCTAAAAAACTGAAACCACCCACCACTTCAATATCATCATTGTCAGTTCTAAAGGATATTATACTCCATTACAATTTACCGTTCAAATTGTAATCTTTTTAGTTTACACAGAGTTGTAAATTAATTGCTACATGTCATCTTTGATGGCAATGCCCAATTAGTAAATCATTTTGGTCATAATCTTAGAAGAGATTGAAAAAAAAATCACCCAACAATTTTTAATTATGAATTCTGCTGTCGGTTTATTGCCCGTGTTTCCTAAGGCTCCTAAAATAATGCAACATAAGAAGTCGATTTAATTTCTCTTGTTAGCTGCTAGGCCTGTTACTGCAAAACACTGGAACAATAAAATATATCTTTCATTATATCAACGGTATTTAAAAATGAAGGAAATCACTTTAGCTAAAAAATTAATGGATCAACAAAGAGATTTGGAGGAAAACTTGCAATAAATAAATTTGGCCATTATTTATAGCTACATTAAGGATGGATTTTGATGTAGGTTACTTGCATCAATACAAGCATGCTGAGGAGAAATATTGAAAATCAATGTGTGTGTGTGTGTGTATACACATATATGCACACAAGCTTTCTCTTCTCTTTTTCTCCTCTTTCTTTTCATTTTTTTCACATTGTTATTGTTCTTAATTGTTTTGTTATGCTTTTAGATTTTCTTGCTGCATTGTTTCTTCAATAAAATAGCAGGAAAAAATTACAGCATTCCACATTCCTTGCGCTTCATTTCTTTTATAACAATCAAAGCTTGGAGCCAAATGAAACGTTATCTTATCCACATGGTTAATCTTGGCTTAGATGATTTTAAAAATACAAGTAACCAGTATTGGGAATTGGACTGAGTTTGTGGCTTCACATACAATCTAAATATATTTGTGTGTACCAGATTTGCTATCAATAATATGAGCTTTCATCTCATTACAAAGAGCAGTCAGGTGTACTGTTTTCTACTGAAGCTATGGTAGACCTGTGAACTACGCAGTACACAGCTTGTTGATGGGAAGATTGTTGATGATATTTTCCATTCTGGATAGCATGACAGATAGCAGTACAATCAGCAGCTGCTGATTGTGAAGTACATAAGCACCTATGGAGAAAGGTATTTATTTACTGTATTTCTATACCAGCACATATCCTGAAGATTCATATTGTTAGGACATCTTGAGAGCCAGGCTTAAGTTGCTCTTGTGGACTTCCACAGGCTGCTGCTACTTTTGTCAAAGTGGCAAAAGCAATGCCGTGTCATTGTGCCATTAGCACCACCCACTTAGGATGTGTGTTCAACTCATATACAAAAGGAACAATTCAGTGTGCTGCTTCTTTTATTAGGCTGACCATTTGATCCCATTAGTTTGGGCGCTACTGGTTACAGTTAAGAGGTTTGAAAGAACTTCAGACATATACACTGCAAGTGTCTAGTGCAATGTGAAATGGCACAAAAATAATTAAATTAAGATGTAAATTAATAAGGGTACCATGAGGTAGCTAGAAATTGCCAAACTCAGTGGTTATTCAGTGACAGAAGATGGCATACTCTCACAATTGCCTCTACAAACAGCCAAAGGGAGAATGCATCATCTAGCAAAATTCTGAAGTTGCTGGCTGCTGAAGCTGATTTCATATACTGTTTTTAACATTCGTTAATGTTTATTTAAATTTATTATAACTGTTCAACTCCAATGACTCTGGGCAGCATACAAAATAAAATCCATAAACATGGATTTTAGCCCAGAATAGAACAATTTAAAATGACACAAAACAAAGAAAACAAAACAAAAG
>NW_015389283.1:27336-65438 GCF_001527695.2 Protobothrops mucrosquamatus
AGCAAAATTCTGAAGTTGCTGGCTGCTGAAGCTGATTTCATATACTGTTTTTAACATTCGTTAATGTTTATTTAAATTTATTATAACTGTTCAACTCCAATGACTCTGGGCAGCATACAAAATAAAATCCATAAACATGGATTTTAGCCCAGAATAGAACAATTTAAAATGACACAAAACAAAGAAAACAAAACAAAAGACAACAATACATTACAGAGTACATAGCTGCAACCAAGAGAGAAGAGCAACGGACTAAGGTAGCTAGCCTAGTCCTGTTAAGAAATGGAGCTACTGTTCTTGCAGCAATGAAAGTCTGCTTTCTTGTCCCAGCTCTGGCTCTGAGTTTTAGTTCTTCCTTTGCTCGTTCTGAGGGAAATAGGGAAACAATCGGGCATAATTAGACAAACTCCCAATTGGCCTCAATTAGGATACTGTAATGACCAATATCAGACAGGAATAGGGACATCTAGAGAGGAACAACTAACTTCTCAATTTAAATAGGGCTCTGGCCCTACTTGGGAGTCAGGATAAGGTCCTATCCTGGCAGGAAATAATTCGATGAAACCCCTAATTAGAACCAATTACTCATTTGAATAGGTTTTGGGGTTTCATTACATATTCAGAGATCACTGAATCAAGGATGGTGGTTAGATGCTTTTAAGCCCTCCTTCCTTCTACTGTATATTTTTATCCCATTCCCCTATGTGGTATCTTCAGTTTTGCTGCATGTGATGATAAGGGAAGGTCAAACTCTTTCAAGGAATTGACTGTTGCTTAACACAGCCAAGCAAAATGTTCTGTCTTTGATGTCATGGGTCTAAGACAGCAAATCAGAAAACTATCTACTTCCAGAACACCCTGTAATTGAATGATAAAGGGACCAGCTAGTTTTTACCAGTTGTGGCATTTAGTGGAAAAAGTAATGGTGTGGTGTTTGTTTGTTTTTCTTTAAACAAAAGAGATTTTTTTTCCTACAGAGGTCTCTCAGTATAAGATCTACTTATCAAATACATTAGCATATTAAAATAGGGCTAGTATAGCACTGAAAAAAGAAATTGTACCTAAACTCTGTGGTGGTGGTGGTTGATATAGATTTGAAGTATATATATTCTGCCTGAGAGGATCCAGAAAACTAAAGTCTTTTTTCTCACATTTTCATATTAAATTCACCCAGTGCTAACTTCCCACTGTTTTTGAAGGAAAAATCCATATGAAATATAATCACAGTTAAGAATATGGCTAGTTTACACATTGCCCTAAATCAGAAAGAGAGTTATTTTAGATTTAGAATGATGTATAAACTCAGTCAAAAAATCATGTATAGCAGGGGTTCCCAACCCCCAGGCCTTGGACCGCTACTGGGCCAAGGTCACTGGGAACTGGGCTACCAAAGCGGCAGGCAAGCATGCAAAGCTTCATTTGTGCATGTGTGGAATTTAGGTTATGTGCGCAAAACCATTCCCTCTGCTGCGGCCACCAAACCAGTCCACGGAACCCAAAAGATTGGGATCCCTGATATATAGGGCAAATAAAAGTGGAAAGTTTAGATAGGGAGGGAGTATACATTCTCAAGAAATTTGTTCAAGTAATGAAACACTAGGGATTTATATTCCTCTCAGTGTGCATTTACCAATAAAGGTTTACAAGTATTCAGTGCAATTTAAAGAGATTCATAAGAAGGAAATGTTTTAACCTACTGTTGCCATTTTAAGTTCTTATGTGAGATAAAGATCAAATCAAAAGAAGTTTAAAGAAATTCTATTAACTTTTTTATAATTCTTAAATGAAACAGTCACTGAGCTTCCAAGTATATATGGCCATATCAATCTCAGCCACCCATGTATAAATGTTCAAGCTACTCAATGGTTTCATATTTCAATACCAGTCTATCCTAAATGTATTCATTATCAGAGGGATAGAATCAAGATCATGTGAAGTGTTAATGCCACTTTATAATGCCTTGGTAAGGCTACACTTGGAATACCGCATCTAGTTTTGGTCACCACGATGTAAAAAAGAAGTTGAGACTCTAGAAAGAATGCAGAGAAGAGCAACAAATATGATTAGGGGACTGTAGGCTAAAACATATAAAGAACGGTTGCTGGAATTGGGTACATCTAGTTTAATGAAAAGAAAGACTGGGGTGATATGATAGCAGTGTTCCAATATCTAAGGGGTTGCCACAAAGAAGAGGGAGTCAAACTACTCTCCAAAGCACCTGAAGGCAGGACAAGAAGCAATGGATGGAAACTAACCAAAGAACTAGAACTAAGGAGAAATTTCCTCACAGTTAGAACAATTGATCAGTGGAACAACTTGCCTCCAGAAGTTGTGAATATTCCAACACTAAAAGTTTTTAGAAGAGATTGGATAACCATTTGTCTGAAGTGGTATAGGGTTTCCTTCCTGAGCAGGGGGTTGGACTAGAAGACCCCCAAGGTCCCTTCCAATTCTGATGTTATGTTATGTTATGTTATGTTATGTTATGTTATGTTATGTTATGTTATGTTATGTTATGTTATGTTATGTTATGTTATGTTATGTTATGTTATGTTATGTTATGTTATGTTATGTTATGATAAACCAGGATTTTGGATTCAAGTCCCAAAATATACTGTGCAATTAAGCAGTATTTCACATCCCCACCCTAAAGGTGGTGAAAATATGATGTTGTGGAAGAACCCTGGCCAAGTTATCTCACAGGGGAATTGCTAATTAGAAAGCTTCTTTTTATTGGCTCAGCTCTCATCATCCTAACTGTCATTAGTCATACTTGCTTGGGCTGCTTTCAGCAGAGACCTGATTCACACATAGCACTAAGCTCAGGGGTTGTTATAAACCCATGTTTACTATGTGCTGCAATCCCATGTTTATAGCAAGAGTTTTACAGTCGTGAAACTATTGTTTATTAAAACACACACACACACATACACATATAATTGATTAGATTCAATATTTATAATGTAATTTGTTCTTTCTTTCTTTCTTTCTTTCTTTCTTTCTTTCTTTCTTTCTTTCTTTCTTTTGCTTTTGGCCTGAACTATTATGTGAATAGAGCACCCACAGCTTTTGAAGGCAAGCCATTCCGACCAATGGAATAGATTGCCTTCAGAGGTTGTGAGTGCTCCATCACTGGAGAATGGATACTCACTTGTCTGAAATGGTATAGGGTCTCCTGCTTGAGCAGGAGGTTGGACTAGAAGACCACCAAGGTCTTTTCCAACTCTGTTGTTCTTTTTTTCTGTTAAGATTCACATAATAGTCTAGGCCAAAAGCAAAAAAAAAAAACCAACCTACATTACATTATCAGTTCCCAGGCCCTGCCACAGAATCTCTGTCTGCTATTGGTGTATTGGTTCTAGAAAGATAGGTCTGTTCATAAAAAACAGGGATCCTTCATTTACATGAGAATGAAAAAGTAGACCGAAGCTAGAAAAAGCACATGCAGGAATTGAAGACTAGAAAAGGCTGGAAGGAGAATAGAATAGAATAGAATAGAATAGAATAGAATAGAATAGAATAGAATAGAATAGAATAGAATAGAATAGAATAGAATAGAATAGAATAGAGCAGGAGAACCTATACCATCTCAGACAAGTGACTGTCTAGCCTCTTCTTAAAAATCTCCAGTGATGGAGCACCCACAATATCTTTAGCTACAAAATGGTAACTAAAGTCTCTCCCCTTATAACAAATGCATGATAAATCTGACACTGTAAAAAAGGATAAAGCTTTGACTGCCCATCCCTGCCTGCCAATTTGAGGCTGTTGGCATCCCCTCGCCATGTTGACATCCCTGAGCTGCACTACCCTAGTTTTCCTTTACTGGCTTACTTTTAAGTCTAATTCCAAAAGGAAGATAATGTTATCTATATTTATTGGACTACAGCTCCCATTACTTGAAATTATTTATATTTAAAAATGAACCACATTTTCTGCACTATAACAACCAAGACTACTGAATCTCTGCTGCAAAACTCAGGTTAATGATTAGACAGTAGCATAGATGTAGCATTCCCCCCCAAATCCTGTGGTTCTCTAGATTATTGTAGATCAGATCTCACCGTCTTTATAACAACTAGACATGGACCTTTCATTTAATTCTTTTTCATCTGGATTGTGACTCTATTGGAAATTCATACTATCAACCCCTAGTTAAGAAGAATTAAGAATCTATGATTATGTCTTTCTTACCTGTATCAATCTTTCCTGGCAGTTAATCAAAAGGGCAGATTTGCTTTGGAATATATTTTATATGTACAGTATATTTATTGTAAAATTGGCATTTCAGCTAATGCCGTCCTTGGTGCTGTAGACATTTTAACAAAGAAAATAAATTAATTAATCCTTTTCTCCTGCTATAATGCCAACACAACCTTGAAATTAATTAATTAAACAGAGAAGAATCATTCATTGTTAAAGATCCATTTTGGCAACAACAACAACAAAAAAGAACCCTTCTTGAAATAATAGCTATTTATACTGTAGAACATGGAATCTTCTTTATGAAACAACCTATTATGTGAAAGAGACCGTCCAGTTTCAAAGGCATTATACACAAGTTCGACTAGCAGCAATATTTAACAGAGTCCTTTTGTCTAATGCTCTCTAAATTGCAATTTGCTTTCATAAACTGAAAGAGAATTTTATTCCTCTGGGGGTTCCCCCCCCCACACTTCTATGGAAGAAGGGAAGAAAAGAAGAGAAATCAGATCTAGGTTGTCAAACTAAATGAGCTTTTTAACCACCCAGGATATTATAATAAGAAAATGAAGCTATTTAAATTCACTTAATTTTTTTTTCTCATCCTCTTTTCTCACAATTCCACTATATTACAATACTCCAATAGGCAACCTTCTTTGAAGGCTATAACAGAAGATAATTGACTGAGATATAAGTTATGCATTTACCACAAATGTGACAGTGCTAAACAAAGAGGTCAATTATCTCTTGGCAAAAGCTGCTTCAAAGAAATAGGCTGGTACTATTACAATAAACAGGCTTAATTTATTTGTTGTTTCTGTTATCCCAATCTCACTAACATTTTCCCCAAAATCTTGTGTCCCCCTCAACTTAATTTGTTTGTTTCTTGCTAGAATGCGAGGTTCCTATAAATAGTACCAAATTATAATTTATTCTACATCACACAGAATTGTTTTCAAGGTACAAAAATCTCAAGAGGAATCTAGATCCAGATATGTTGACTGAGTATGTTGTTGACTTCCAGTAGCTATATGGAAAATAACATTTTATGCATGGGTGATTAAGAGGCAAAAAGCTGAACTTATCAAAGTCATTTCCTCTAAATAATTATTAATGAGACTCAGCAGGCCTCCTTATTATTTAACTGCAGAAACTATATTAGTAAGCCTCAGTGGAACCAGAGGCTAAAATTCATCAGCCCAATATATCCACACAAACTGCTTTTCCACCAAAAATAAGATTCTTATTTCAGTTTATAGTCAGTTTTACTGCCCACATCCCAAAGCACCTCACAATAATTAAAATGGCCAGATTCAGGCATGATAGTAAAGCATGTAACTGCTGCTTCCATTCTGTGTTGATTCAAGAAATGGAGTTTTACTTGGAGAAACAGTTGTCACTTGCACCCAACTCCAGGTGCAAGACAGAGGGGTCAGGATCCTACCTATCACCCCTAAGTAAGAGTATACATCAGGGGTCTTCAAACTTGGCCCTCTTATGACTTGTGGACTTCAACTCCCATAATTCCTCAGCCAGGCACAGCTGACTGAGGAATTCTGGGAGTTGAAGTCCATAAGTCATAAAAGGGCTAAGTTTGAAGACCCCTGGTATACATGCTAGATCTTTTCTCCCTCTCGTGGTGACTGCTAAAGCAATTCCAAGTTTCCATATTCCTTGAGCAGGGTCTATGCTTTCCAAATACTTACTTCATGGATCCGATCCTTAACTAAGGAAGATTATTTGTTCTCTCAGTCTGTTATTTGTTCTAATGGCAAAGGCTGCAACATCTCAAAGGTCTTTCTTATCACCTATCTCCGGAGGCTTTTCACTAAAAATGGAGAGGGTTGAACTGGGGCCAATTCAAATATTCTCTGTTATTTTTAGATACATTCTTTCAGGGAAGTTCAGAATGTGTGGAGAATCAAGTCTCTTTCATTCTTTGCTGCAGGATTTGACTTTCTCAACTTAGAGGTCTAGAGTCTGAGAAAGAAAACTTTCATAGCAAATAAAGTCTTATTCGGGTATTAGGAAATAGAATAATACTGTGCTGAAAGCTGCCGTACAATTTCTCAAGCATTTTCTTTCCCTATAAAGAAAGCTTCTCTTTTATCTACTTTCCTCTCAGGATTCTTGAAAGTTTCTTTTGACAGGCTTTTGGTGACAGAAGGGCTACTGCTCAAGTTGTTGTTTTTATACCCACCATTCCAGACTAAAAACATCTAATGGAAGAATGTCCCTCCTGAGTCCTCCTTTGGAATTTAACTGAAACACGAGAAGTCAGAGAAACTAGAGACCATCAGAGAGATGATTGTACAAAGGCAGGACATTCACATTCATCCTTTGGCCATCTCATGAAAGGACATTGCCTCTCCTATGAGAATTTTGCCTAAATTCTGTTTTGCTTTAAAGCAAATTATAAAGCACATTTCTCTTTCATCAAGTTGGATGTAAACGGTGAGGAACAAATTAGGAGCATTTCGTGCTTTGTACTAAATGGTAGGGCATTTGTATATAGCCTTTGAAAAAGGCATTCTTAATAAACGTTCATAAAGGTCCTTTTCTCAAACCATTAATGCAATGTATCTTTTTCTAGACCAGTGTTTCTCAACCTTGACAATTTTAAGGCATGTGGACTTCAACTCCCAGAATTCCACAGCCAGCATTGCTGGCTGTGGAATTCTGGGAGTTGAAGTCCACATGCCTTAAAATTGTCAAGGTTGAGAAACACTGTTCTAGACTATACTTGGAAGCTGTTCTGAACTGTGCATTCCCAACAGCCACCTCATCTATCTGGGAGAAAATAGCAAGCTAAAGTCACTTTGCATGATACATGCTTTCAGAAGTGAGTGGAAACAGCTTCCAAAGCAGTCACATTATCTGTGCAACCCATAGGACCATTCAGAAAAAGATAATTCATATATGTTCCCATGGATTGGGAAGCATGTCTTTCAAAGAGTTTGCAAAGTCCTACTAAATGGAATACAAAGAGGGGCAAAAGACATATTGACCAACCAAATCCATTTGGCCTTCTATTTTTTAAGATGACGGTGGACATCCAGAAGGGAACTGGATTAATATTCATCTGATTGCAATTAGGATATCTGCAGGCCTGAAAACCTCACATAGTGTTCTTTCTCCTGTGGAAGATAGACAGTTCTAGTTCCTGATCAACACATAGAAATGGCACAGGTAAGGGCAGAACACACCCACCCACCTCCTTTCCCAAGCCTGAAGAGACAAGAATCATGATATCTCTTGAGGTTTTTTGGTTAAACTCTATCTCAGGGTGGACAACAGAAATCTATTCATCCAGTAATTAAGGCAATTCTTTCCTTCATAAATGGTTTTTGGCTGATTAATTGTTTGAGACTAAGAATTGTACATTTCTTATTAGAAGCAGCATATATCAAAGATCTGTAAGGTTTGAAAACATGTAGACAGCAATACAAATGTTGGACCCCACCAAAGACCCATAGTTCTCACATGCAACTTAGTGCTAAGCTACCAGAACTTGTAGGATATTAAATTATAGAATATTAAGGCCACTTGGATCTTTTTAAAGTAGTAACATCTCATTACAAATTGTGGAAGTTATTTTTCTATATGAGCAAATTGGCAGGGGAAAAAAAGAAACCCGCTTAAATTAAAAAAGAAAAGAAATGATCTGGATGGTATTAGCTGCTGGAGGTTGTTGTTATTATTTAACTCTGAGAATGTAGTTATAAAAGTGAGGAAACATTCTTTGATCAGTCCTAAATTAAACTTGTATGCTCCTGCAAGCAAAGTATCATAAGCAGCGTTACCAGCTCTGGGTTGCAAAAATTCAGACAACAACTTAAGTTAAGCTTTCTGTATCTCTTTGGTCCTATTTAGTGTACACACAATTTTCTAACAGCCCAGATCTGATGGTTTTTAACATTTCTCATTCTTTTCATCTTTTGCTTTAATTTGTGATTCATGACACATACAAGTTCATATTCTTCATTCTCTACAAAATGTGTTCTTGGGTGATTTCAGCAAGCCTCAGCTTGGTACGTGGCTGAGATGAAGACATGCAAGAGATATAGGTTTGACTTCTAAATTATTCACTGACTTCTCTTGCATTACCTCTGGTTGGCCTTTGGCTAAGCTTTTGCTTGAAGACAATCTTCCTTCAACCCACTATCTTAGAAAAGGAATTGGATCTTAGTTTAGTCATACTTTTAGTAGAACTACAAAATTGCTGGATTTAATTTAGCCATAAGTTCTCTTGACTTCAAAATAGCCTAGTAAAATCAATATGACTTACATTTAATACAGTTAAGTCTTTTTGATTCTACTAGGTCTGCTAAAAGTATGACATATAGTAAAATATTCTTAAATTAAGTCTATCTTAAATGCTTTCCTGGTTGACAATAATGCCTTTTTTCATAGAATCAAATGCTTGAAATATTTGATCACTATCTAATCTAAATACTAATATCTGAATGTGAATGTAAACTATAATTTAGTGTCAAATTTATAACCTCATTTTAAAGAACAATGGATATTTTCCAAAATAGTTATAAATTTAAATCAGACCATTTTTAAAGGAATCCTTAATATAGCTGATTTTAATAGGAATAATAGAAGAGAGGATTATAGTTGGGAGAAAGAATATCTTCAAAGTTTATTTTCATTTCCTTCTAACTATGGCACAAAAATCCCCATTAAACTTGTTTAGAGGTTATGTTTTCATGATGCAGCCTTCATCTCAAGACCAACTTACAACACACACACACACACACACACACACACACAAACCAAACCAGCCTAAATTTGTCTTCTGAGCTCCTGAAGAGAGAAGGGGAAATGACCTTGGCAGAGATATAGAAAATGTGCTGCCTAGGCAAAAATGGCAGAAGCATTTTTTAAAGTCCAGAATAAGATAACATTCCGAAGTCATCTCCTTAATTCACCGAAATATAATAAAGAAGAGTTAGAGTGCAATCAGACTGGCAAGACTGATGTCAGCCTTAGGTAGTCTAGACCAGGAAATCAACTCTACAGAAAGGCTAAAACTACTTTTATTGAGATTGACTATAACCAATGGAATCTTGCAAACCTGATTGTTCTGTATCTCCTCCTTTTTCCTATCTCTGCCCCTAAAATCTGTAATGAAAAGATCATTTGGAAGCTTAATTATTTAAGTAGATTAGAGCTTGGCCATTAGACAGCACAAATTATGCCAACCATCTTTTCTGCATATTAATACAGCTGTGGGGAAGAGCTCTTTGTATGTTTACCACAAATTGTTTTTTTATTTACATATTTATTTAAATATAGAGGCTGCCTGACTCCTGAACAACTCTGAGCTTAGCCTTAAATAAGAAAAAAAGGATCATTTGCTTTCAGATGAACCACACTCTATGAACATAACTGACAGGGATTTCACAGCCATCCTACCTAAGGCCTTGGGAGAAGAGCCAACATTTAAAAAGTGGAAGCCACTGGGAATTCAGGGAGAGTGGGGGGATCATTTCAGAGAGCAAGCACTGCAACAGAGAAGGTATACTTCCTAGGTCTCAATAAATAACATTGTGCGATTGAGGGATCTGAATTTCATCAGCTCTGACCAATCTTATCAGATAGGCAGAATCCAAAAGAGATACAGTATGTGGTCCCTCAAATAACCTGGCTCTGTACCATGAAGAGCTTTATAGATGATAACATTGGCCACGCTGGTTAGGAAAACTGAGGAAAACTGTTGCCCAAAATGTAGCAGAGCATCTGGTTGCCTTCATAGCTTACAATAATTGATTTCTGGTTCTAGTATTGCTTATGTTCCAGGGTGTATTTTCAATTTGCAGAGAAAATTGAATCTGCAACTTAGAATCCTCTGGCACATCCATGGCTCTAATGCTAATGCAGAGGAGTTCAGAAGTTGATGAAAGGAGATGGAAAGTGTTCCTTGGGGATCAGCCGTTTGAAAACCATCCACGGGGACTATTGTCATTCGTTGGTGATTGTTGTCTTAAAACTAATATAAATAAAAATGTTCCATTCTGGAAATAAGGAATGGCCTCTAAAAAGAAGAGAGCTTCCTTGGCACAAATCTCTGTATTTCAAAAGAGGTCATGCTTTATTCTATTTGATAAATGTAAAACTAGTCAAGGCCAGAGCACAAATTAAATGTACGACACAAGAATCAGAACATTATGTTTTAAAAATATAAAATATAGCCCCATGATACTCCATTGTATAATTGACTTTTAGTGTTCACTGCTGGGCAATAAAATTAACAGCTATATTTAAATCAGTTCCCTAACACGCACCAATGTGCTATAAACTGAAGTGTGCATAAAATAGATTCTAAACAGGGAAAGGGGAAAAGAAACACTGAGTGAGTTCCTCCAGGCTACGTATGTACCTAAACACAAATAGCAATTTGACAGTACACTTCCCTTGCTTTGAAAGGAAATGGTAAAAGCAAACATGTTCTCACTTAGATCAAAGTGGGCTTTGTATAATGAAACAATTCACAGGGTTCAGACACAAGTTTCCCCACCACTGAGTTAAAGTGCTATCTGCTTGACCTTCAGTCAGCAGAAAACTGGCATGCAATTTGCTGTCCCCACTTCCAATCCCTATCTTCCATCTATTGTCTCAGTTCCCAGTCACTGCCAGTTGCCTGATTTCCCTCTAAGATACTGGATGACAAAGCTTAGCAGATTTTATACATCTTGAGGCTGAAGTTGGACAGTGTCAGATGGAAGGGATTGCCAACACCCATTGGGGAAGAAGCTGTGGAAAGTAATATTGCTTGCCAGCTCTCTTTGTTGGCCCAGGTTGCTGAAGAACTTGCCAGGTGGAGCTTCTATGCCCAGAGATTTCATCAGAAATGCTGTTGTACTGGGTTGGTAGGGTTGCTGTTTGCTGTGGGTCAACTTATTTGTCCTCATGAATAAACATTGGGAGACAGCCTGGATTCTAACAGAAAAATTGCTCCTTTGTGTTGGTTTTTATTAATTGTTTCAGTGGAAAATTGAGTTTGGCTTGGGAGCAAACATTAATGTTGATATGATGAGAGACTGCAGGCTGGCACTTTTAATGAAATATAAATAGGCTGGTGGCTAACCCGCCTTTTTTCCAACAAGGAAGTTAAGATGACAGCAATGGTGGACCCTCAGCATAAGGTTCCTGCTATTTATAATGACAGGTTGGTAATTAATAAAATGTCTATTATCCAAGATTCACTCCTGGATCAAAACAATGATCTAGTAGAGAGAGAAGGGAAGAGTTAATCTCTCCTAGTTTTTTTCTTCCACGTAATCAGTGGCCTAAGTCAGAGGAGAGGGAGGGATTGTAAGTCTATGAGATCTCCAGCTCACTGAGCAGATGGTCTGATGGTCTGACCACTCATCTGATGGTCTGACCACTTCTAATATTTCTCCTGTGCTTAAATGATCGAGTCAACGGAGGGATACCTTTAGTGTACCATTTGCTTCACTGCGCAATAATCTATCCTCCTGTTAGCCAGAGTGATTTCTGGGAGAATATTGGATAACACTAGATTTTAATCAGTGGTGGGATTCAGCCAGTTCGCAGAGTTCGGCAGAACCAGTAACTAATTTTTTGTTGACTTTGGCCGAGAACGAACCACCAGAAGTGCATGGACAACACTTCCAGAAGTCCATTCTGAGCCAGGGAGGATTCCCAGGCCCAGAACAGCTCACCGGAAATGTGTGGGCACCATTTTGTGGAAGTCGGACTTCCAGAAATGGCATCCATGCAGAGAACTGATTGTTCAGGTATTTGAATCCCACCACTGATTTTAATGTTCATGGTGATATTACCCAGCCAGGAATGGTTGACAATTTCATGTCCCCAAGATGACCATAGATACGTTCCAAAGGCTATGTGGTCCTATGCATACCTTGAATTTAGTGTTCTTTCTGTTCATACTGGCAGTGTTAAAGTGAAGGAACTTTCTGTAACTCCAACATCGTAGGCAGATCACTCTCTGGTCAGTCTGAGACTGGCAGCTGCTATTAACATTTGCAGAAGTGGAGGAACAGTTAAAATAGCACAATCCCATCGAAATATAGATCTGAATGATTTTCTTAAATGTTTTGGGAAAATAGCCCAGCTTGTCTTTGGGTGATATTCTTGAAAGCCTAACTGATCTCTGCTGTAAGAAAATGGCCAGACAATTGATCCTATTGCTTCCAAGTCCACCTTTTCCTTTCAAGCGGGGCTCTATCTTCTCTCCTATGCTTTTTAAAAGCTACATGAATCTACTGAGGGAAGCTCATTAAGAATTTTGGATTAAAATACCATCCGGACCTCAAGGACAGCCAGCTCTGCTTCTCCTAACTTTCTAACGCCACAGAAAAAAATCAGTATTCAATTTCTTTAAAGACTGTCTATTTTCGATAATGGAATAACTGAGAGATGTGGTTGTAAAAGATACACCTTCACATTCATGTAGAGTAGTTCTCCTTTGCTCAGGGCTTCCTATCTGGCTTTGCTGGGAATCCAGTGTTTATTGTTTGTTGTCTGCATGCTAACACATTTATAACACTTAATATTACATTTCTGGAATTGATGTGGTTATTTTAAATTAGTCAGGTTTTGGACCCAACAGAGAAAAGAAAAGAGCTAGAATTAAACCCAGATCAAAGAGAGACACTATCCATAAGAAGAAAAGTGGATTCTTTTGGATCAAGTTGCATTCCCCAAAAAAGAACAGTTTGGAAATATTCTTTGACCCCAATTCTTACTCTATTCGGAGGAAGTGACTGTGCCAAGTAGAATATTTTAACAATTTTAGCTAGCCAGTCAGAATTTATGACTACTGTGTGCCCTCTGATTACAATGCTGTTTGACTACAGCAATGTGCTTTACATGGGGCTATACTTGGAAAGTGTCCAAGAGCTTTTAACTGTTAATTATTTTAGTGATTGCTTTTAGTTTTAAATTTAATTTTAATTGCATTCAATTTGTTATATTTATACTGTGTATTTTTTTATTGCTGGAAACAACAGTGAAAGTTGGAATAAACAAAAAGGTAAGATATGC
This sequence comes from Protobothrops mucrosquamatus, assembly GCF_001527695.2. NCBI lineage: Eukaryota > Metazoa > Chordata > Lepidosauria > Squamata > Viperidae > Protobothrops > Protobothrops mucrosquamatus. The sequence goes on from NW_015389283.1 coordinate 40,579, forward strand.
ATTGAATTAATTCTGAAAAAATTAAGATTGAAAAAGGCTGTCTTGCTCATGGACTGGTGATGAAGTGAAGGCAACACTAGAGACACATTCATCCAAATCACTATTTGTTGTATGTTGTATACTAATTCTCATTAAAAGAACTTTCAAAGTAATTTACACCTAAAATTACAATTACCTTGAAAACTCAATAGGTTAATGTGTAATACATACATTAAGGCTTACTAAAGAATTCAAAACATGTTCATTAAGATTTTAATATTAAATCAGTAACAGGAAATAATAGCAGCATTAATACATTATTAAAAGTATAGGGCAATAAAAGTATTTTTGCTTGGCCTTACAAAGAATAAAATACTTCACTGGAGAGGGCAATGTCAATGGCAGAGAGATCAATACACAATTCAAACCCATCCACCCCTTCATTGTCTGCATATATGGAACTAAATTGCAACATTCCACAAAATTTGTTAGAATCTCTGAAGCAGCAGAAAAGCCGTTGAAGTTTGAAAACTCCTTCAGAAAGCTCTGAAGCACTTCAGAACCACTCAGTTTTACTTGCCTCAACAAGAGCTCAACAATGATTTGCAAACTTGCTTTGAAGGTATGTCTCATCTGAGGCTTTAATGACTCAAACCACCCATTCACATAGCTCAATGATCTTTGTATGCCAAGGATTATGATTATTAATATTGTTTCAATTTATTGGTCATCCAACTCCAGTGGACTCCAGATGGCGATGAATGCCTAGGTCCCTATTTGCTTCAAGGAGGGACATAGGAAGACCACTTTGCAAAGATAGAATCCCTTTTATATCCAAAATGGCCTGCATGATTCCCATTCCCAAGTCATGCTGATCCCTTTACCCTGGAAGTGAAGGCAGTATAGCTTTACTTATTACAATAGAATAGAACCTCTATGCTGGTTCTTTTATGTCACATCACTTCTAATCCTACAGTACCAACTTGTATTGCAGTATTATTAAAAAGTGAAATTAGTACCAGTCCTCCTCTGACAGTTCTAGTTTAGAAGCAGGCATACTAGGTATTATTAGTGTTAGCATATGGTGTTGTTACGGTAGCCAGGACACCACAATGCTATTACAGAGTAGTAGGTTGACTTGCCAAGGTAGCAGCCCAGTTATAGGAGATGCTTGTACACTTCCCAAGGTGTGCCACAGGAGGGTGAGCTGGCTTTGCACCAGAGAGAAAGTTGAGCGGCTCTTCCCGCTGTGTCACTCAAGGTGCCCTCTCTTCCTGGAGCTGTTCCTGGGCAGGGCAACCAGTTCAGAGCTGTCAGGAATCTGCCTGCCTGCAAAGAACACCAGCCCATTTCCCCATCAAAGTGGTACCTATCTATCTACTTGCAGAGAACATGCTTTTGAACTGTTAAGTGGACAGAAGCTGAGGCAAGTAACGGGAGCTCACTTTGCCACACAGTATGTGGACTCGAACCACTGGAGCTGAGACCAGTGTCATTAAGCCACTGAGCTACCGAGCCTCTTATACTAGGTATTCTAGGACTTCGGTAAAAAAGTCTTTATTATAAAAGAGTGAATGAGGCCTTGATGAAATAATTCAGCTATGTATCAAAGACAGGCATTTATTTATGATTTAATTTTTGTTATTTTTCTTCTGTCCTCATAGTATTATAGAGTTGAAATTATTCTATTTTGGGTGGAAGGAATGGTTTCTACTTGTTACCTATTTTGGTAGTAGACTAGTCTGGTTCAGTCTGTTTGCTTGTGGTCCTATGAGAACTGTCTCCCACAATTAACGTGCAAAAGGTACTTTATCTCTGAAGAAGTTTCATTTCATAGACACAATTACAAAGAAAGGTGTAATCAACTGGAAAGACCAGTTCAGATCAAGATAAAGCCAAAATTTGGAATAAATAGTAAATCAAAAGGACTAGACAGATTGTCTATAGTTGAACAGAATATCAAGTCAAAATACATCACTCCAAGGAAAACAAGATAAAGAAACACATAGAGGTAAGGAGGTCAGGCTGAAACAACAAGTTATATAAGTTCATCCAAGTTTATATTGATTTCCATGATTACCTGCTCAATCTAGGCTGATTAGCTCTAATACCAACTCTAGCCATTCATTGGCCAATAAAGCAAACAAGCAAGCATGCTAGTATCTCCTTAAAATTTAGCATTGCTCTACTGATACAAAGTCTAAAGTGCTTAATTAATTACGTCCTTGTGTGGCTTTTTCTATTTCATTGAACAGGATTCTCTGATTTCATAAAATGTACTTAGTATAATTCACACTGTGAAATGATTTTCATAAAATTCCTGTATGGATTTATGAAGTTAGTCATTCTGTGGAAGCTGAAGTGTTAATATGAATTTAAATTGCCTCTTACAATAAACTGAAAACAGATTCATCTGACTTTTTTGCCATAAGTACATCCGATTTATACAATACAAAAAAAAGCTGTACAATGCAAGGATTCATGTAATGAAGTCATCCACCTAATTCAAGGACATGATCTAAATCATAAACATATATTAATAGTGAAGGAAAATAAATAAGCCTTTTTCATCTCTTTTTCATAACAGGTAAAAAATGATTATTCTTATTGCTTCTTTCTGAAGTGACTCTAACTTTATTACTTCTGAATAAAAGCAAACAAATTGGATGTGTTGCATTAAATTAAAGATATCCCAAACAGACTTCAAACTGATTCTATGGCTACAGAAGCCATAGTCTTATCTCTAGGTCTCTCAGAAATTCTATACTATATTTCCTTTATTTGTAAGGTAACCAGAAGGGATGAAACTTAGTGGTCTGCAGGTCCACCTTATAATAATGGTAATAGTTCATCAGGGGCTTTCTAATCACAGGGAAATAAGAACCTTTCTTTGTGTCGAATGTCATTTGAAATATAATTTTATCAAAAAAGCAAAGATACACCTGTTTCTTCTGTGATAGAAATCTTGCTCTCAAACTTAAATATATATGTTTCTATAACTGGTAGGATACTTGCTAAATTTTGCCATTGTTTGCAATTTTCATAGATACTATCAAAGAAGAAAATATATTCTTTTTGCAAACTCAAATTTGCAAAGATGTTATTTTCATAATGTCTCCACTAACAGGTAATAGTGACATTGGTAGTGAATTTAACACTATCACCAGAAAAGGGACAACTATATCTGCTGATAGCATCCATCTTGTCCAAAAGACTTTTGCTTCAAAACCCTTTTAATCTTTTTCCCCTCATACCCCTCAACTGAGAAGATTCCAGTCTGCTTCTAAATTTCCCATTTTGTTAATGAGCAAAATATTACTACCATTCTCATGTATTCATTTCTATATTGTATTTCATTTATTTATAAAGTAACCAGAAGGGATGAAACTTAGTGGTTTGCAGGTCTTCCTTCTAATAATGATAATAGTTCATCAGGGGCTTTCTAATCATGGGGATTTAAAAACCTTTTTTTGTGTTGAAGCAAAAGCAAAATATTACTACTATTCTCGTGTAAGTCAATAGAAAGCATAGATCTAACTTCGGATTCAAGCCTTGAGTCAAAGCAATCAATTTTCCAAAGGGCCAAATGAACTATATTTAAACAGTATTACAATTGGTGGGATGTCTACCATTGACATCCAACATTTTAATAAGAGGCAAAATTGGCCGCTTGGTTTCTTTCTTATTCCTAGTTGGTTTCTACACACAATTGTTTTTCCTTGATTAATTACTTTTCTCTCCTTCCTCTGTACTCAGATCGTATTTGAGGCCTGATCAATTATTTTTCTCATTTCTTGATTCTACTCATTTTCCTTCCCTTGTCTAGAGACCGTTTCCCATCTTTTAGCTTCTCCCTCTCTCCCTCTCTCTCTTTTTCTGAATAGAACAGAATTCTGACTCAGCTCCAGGTGGGAAGATATTTAGTTTCTCTAGTCCAACAGATTCATACAGGGATAACTGGTAACATGAAAAAAGTCCAGCTGGCATTTATCTTTCCCTCCAAATCAGGCAAACAAAAACAAGGATTCAGAGCTTTTTCTTTAACAACAAAAATGCCTCAGATGCTTAGAGCAGCATGAGATTCTCCACAGAGAACATTTCTTCTTCACTATGATTCCTGGAATGTCCACATAAGCAATAAATTTTCAAACTTAAGTCCTCTATTTAACAGAGGGCCATTTTTTTAGATTTTTAATTAAAAAGGCAAAAATTAAAAACAAGCCTTACAAAGTTGGTAGTTAAATGAATTAGAATTATAGGCAGTCCTTGACTTATGACCAGTGGTGGGATTCAAATATGTGAACAACCAGTTCTCTGTGTGGATGCCGCTTCCGGAAGTCCATTCTGGGCCTGAACAAAAAATTAGCTATCGGTTCTGCCGAAGTGGTGTGAACTGGCTGAATCCCTCCACTGCTTACAACCACAACTGAGCCTAAAATTTCTGTTGCTGAGACATTTGTTAAGTGAATTTTATCCCAATTTACAACCTTTCTTGTCACAATTGTTAAGAGAATTGCTAAGTTAGTAACACGGTTGTTAAGTGAATCTGGCTTCCCCATTGACTTTGTTTGTCAGAAGGTCACAAAAGAGGATCACATGACCCCGGACACTGCGACCCTCATAAGTACAGCAAGTTGTCAATCATCAGAATTTTGATCACATGACTATGGGGATGCCGCAATGGTTGCAACTGTGAAAAACATTCATAAGTCACTTATTTCAGTGCTATTGTAACTTTGAATGATCACTAAATGAACTGTTGTAAATCGAGGACTATCTATATATCAATTAAGGCATCCCTATCTCTAGTTTCTCCTCTATTCTGAAAGATGGTGCAGCAGTATTTTTAAAACATTCTCACCATTAAGTGGTACTAAACTGAGGGCAGCTGGTTACACTGAGAGCATAGCTGTTTGGCATCATGCAGTTTCAAGCTGATTTTTTCATGTTTGAAACTGAGCTCATGCTAATGAGTGAAGGCAAATATACGTGTCCCAGGATAATGTTGTAGGATCCTATCTGGGTTGGTCACTGGGACCAGAGGTTTAGTCTTCTGAGCTTTTGGACTCATGCTCAGGGAATTTCTCTCTAGCAGAGTGTGTGCATTGGGCAATTTTGTGTGTGGAATTTATATGGTGCCTGGTTGTGTGTGGCTTTTTGGTTGTTGTTTGGGGTGTTGATGGCCCACTAATAAGTCATTGGCTGTTGTTTCTTTGTGCTGCCAAGCCTACTTGATAAGCTGGTGATAAATCAGTACTCCTGTTGACTGACAGAGGCCTGTTTCCCAGGCTTCAATCACTTCCCTGGCTGTTTTGGTACCTTCTTGTCCAACAAGCTATACACACAAGCATACATACACATGGACAATTCTTGGTGATTTTGATTCAGAGATTACATGAAGGTCCTAGGCTATACAATTAAGAAGGGGTCAGTGGAGGCAGGATCCTTCCAGTTCTGAGGAAGAGAAACTGTGACTAAACAAATAATGCTTGAAAATATATATGCAATATTTTCTCATGTCATTGTACTATTTTTTTTCCAATTTTATGAGAACTGCTGGATGTCATCAAGAGAGGGTTAGCTGATGATCTTACCTAGTTGTTATCTGGTTAGGTAATGAACCGTCTCCCAGAAAACAACCAAATTTTGAGACCCCACAGAGCTACTACTGTCTTTAAGTGGAGGGAATGTCCTTGCAATTTGAGAAGCAGAAGATGTATGCTTCATTGTGTTATTTCAATCACTATCAACCCCAGAATTCTTTAGACACAGATACCTGTAGGAATGAAGGACTAAATACCATAATGATTGGGGATGTTAATTCTAGGAACAATTGCTAGTAGGATTTGCAGAAAATGTAGGCAGCTATATATTGATTTCATAATAAATATACTAAATATAAAGGAAGGGACTTCATGATTTGGCAGTGAAAAGAAGCAGAAATATAACTTCTTAAAATGAATTATCAATTTATATAAAGTTTATAATAGCCATTAGAACTGATCTCCATGGTGTAATTTCAGAAATATAGAAAATAGAATTATATTTGTAAAGTCTCTGGTGCTGTCTTGTAACTTTTATTATATGTATTTTGTAATTGTATTTTTTTTTTGAATATTCAAAAAATATTTTTTGGGGATATTCAAGATGGAGCCGAGATAGGAAATATGTTACAAGTTTGTACAGAGCTTAAAATGGTAGCTTTGGCCCCTGTTGAAATATTCTCTCTATGACCTTTTATTATATTATGTTATAATGTGATTTTTCACCTTTTAGAAGACTCCATTACTCATATATGGTTCCTGAACTTTTTCAGTTCTTTCCAAAGGTTCCCCAAAGCAGGACAAACACAACCAAGAACTTTGCCTCCTCACCTGCAGGATGCATCCTACAAGCCTTTATGTCAAGAATGAGAAACGTAACTTCTAGGGACTCCAAAGTGAAGCCTCTACCCAACAGATAAGAATTTGATCATAGGTTCCTTTTGTAATCACCAAGCTTTGTAAAATATGGTGCAAGAGGGGAAAGGGTGACCATTTTTCTCATAGTCCCAATCTAATTATTTTTTCTTTCACAAGGGTTTATTTCTGGCACCACTAGAAGTTGAACATATATAATGCTACAGTTAATATTTCCAGCTAGGAGTAAACAATTATCATCAGGATTGTGGCACACTGAGACATAGTTCTCCATTTCCTGATTCCATTTTGTACCAAGGGAGGGCAACTATGGCAACTATATGACCTATAGCAGTGGTGGCGAACCTATGGCATGGGTGCCAGAGGCGGCACTCAGAGCCCTCTCTGTGGGCACGCGAGCCCTCACCCCAGTCCTAGGCCTTCAGCTGGGTTTTATAACTGGGTTTCGCTGGGTTTCGCTTTAGGCCTCTGCCGCCGTGTGCAAAAAAAAAAGGTTCAATCGGTCAATTTCAACTTCTTGCGGGAAAAAAAAAGATCTCGCAAAGTTGGAATTGATTAATTGAACTTTTTAGTCCCATCCAGTCTGCCGTTACCACCGCAGCCATGCCCACCCAATTGGTTACACCCAGCCAATGGGCCACACCCAGCCAATGGGCTACACCCACCCGGCACTCAACGATGCATAAGTGGGTTTTGGGTTGCAGTTTGGGCACTCAGTCTCTAAAAGGTTCACCATCACTGACCTATAGACTCCCAGAATTCCTGAGTCAGCATAGAAAGTTGCTCAGGAAAGTTCCCATAGTTGCCCACTCCTGCATTATACAATATATATAGTGTATATGGCTATTGCTATGGCTATGGCTATGGCTATGGCTATGAGATGGAGATGGATTCCCACAGCACCATCTATGCCTAAGGGTATCTAACCATGTAGCAGGACTATATTGCTATTATCCTTTTCATCTTTCCTATTACCTACTCCTATTAGTATCTTATGACTAACACTTTATTGATTGTATTTTGTGATTTATAATTGTAGCTTATGGTTTATGATTTATGATTTATCACTTTGTTTCTTGTATGTATACTGAGAACTCAGAAACGGAGACAAATTCCTTGTGTGTCCAATCTCACTGGGCCAATAAAGAATATTCTAGTCTATATGTATAGGTATATATGTATCTGTATGTGTATGTGTGTTAATACATATGCAATATATTTGTATATATACGCTTATATCCATAGAGAGAGAGAGAGACAGAAAGAGACTAACCTGCACTAGTTACTATGTCAGAATAGCAAACCTTCCTAAACAATTTAAAAGAAAATCAGGGTATTTTCAGTGGTGTGTTTTTTGCATAACATCTAGTTTGTCCCTTCCACTGCTGTTGCCGAATTTGGTGCCAAAAGCTTAATAGAGTGGAGAGAACTGCAATGTACTGAAATCATTAGTTAAAGCATTGTGCAGGGTAGATAGTGCAAATCAGTTACAAACTAGCTTTCATTATCGTGCTTTTTTAGCTGTTAGTGAAGAAAAAGATGTGTATGATCTCCTTGTTTTTTCAACACTTTAAGCTACTCACAGCAATTTAGTGCGATTTGGAATATAAGCTTGAAATTAAGTGGGAAGAGTTGATTATGTTATTGAGTGGTTTGTGGTACTGCTTAGATCAGTGGTTCTCAATCTTTTTAATGCCGCGACCCCAACCGGTCGTAAGTTGAGGACTACCCAACCGGTCGTAAGTCGAGGACTTTCCCTGCCCGGGAGCGCTGCACATGCGTGGTTCCGCCCCCTGCGCCAGCCGAGGCGTAGCTGGCAAGCAGCAGAGACGGAGCAGGCCGACCACCAGCTGGCCCAGCCCAAGGGAGGTAAGGCACCCGCCGGAAAAGGGGAAAAAAATGGCGGACAAAAAAAATGGCAGACAGCCTTGCTTGGCAACCCCCATGAAATGGTTCTCAACCTATGGGTCCCGACCCATAGGTTGAGAACCACTGGCTTAGATGAATATTTACACACACAGGTTTCCTTTCTCGGGGGGGGGAGCCTTCTGTGAAATCATTTGAGTTTGGCTTGTGATTTTTCAGCTGACATCTCAAGCCATAGACACGGAACTTGTTCTACTATAGAAATGGAACCTGCAGTGGTACTGAAATTTAGTCTTATATTTTTGTGTTGTTAGGAAGAAGCCAGCAAAGCTGAATAAGGATCTCCAAACATTCTCAAAAATTCCTGTGCTAATCCCTTGACCTCACACTGAATTAGTCAGAGAATTCACCATAAGCATTGATTCAGTCAGCCATGCAACATCTCATATACAGAATAATTAAACATCAGTATATTAATGCCTGGGACCAAAAAAATGGCCTATGCTGCTATAAAAAGTTGTAGATAAATCTTAAAAACTGCAAAGAAAATAGGCAGTTGTGTGCAATTAAAAAGGAAATGAAATATGTTTGTTACCCAATAACAATAAAGCTACAGTACTTAATTCTAGATGTACTCTCATACTATCCTCTAAATACAAGCATTGCTCTTATAGCAAAGAGCAAGGAAGATAACCTTGATGGAAATACACAAGAACTATTACCTAGGCAAAAAGGATCTGAAATATTTTATTAGGTCCAGAGCAACAAGATAACTTTCAGAAATGGCTCCCTAAATAATAATAATAATAATAATAATAATAATAATAATAATAATAATAATAATAATAATAATAATAATAATAATAATAATAATAATAATAAGTGCCGCCTATGTAAAGAAGCTGAAGAAACAGTGGACCACCTGGTAAGCTGCTGCAAGAAGATCGCACAAACTGACTACAAGCAGCGGCATGACAAAGTAGCAACAATGGTGCACTGGAGGATCTGCAAGAAATATCATTTGCCTGTAAGCAAGAACTGGTGGGATCATAAAATAGAGAAAGTCATAGAAAATGATAAAGTTAAACTGCTCTGGGACTTCAGAATTCAAACAGACAAGCACCTGCAACATAACACCTCGGACTTAACAATTGTTGATAAGAAAGACAAAAAAGTCTGGATAGTGGACAGGGCAGTGCCTGGAGACAGCAGAATAGATGAGAAAGAACTGGAGAAGATAACAAAATACAAAGACCTTCAAACAGAAATAGAAAGACTGTGACAAAAGCAAGCAAGGGTAGTACCAATAGTAATAGGCGCCTTGGGTGCAATCCCAAAACAACTGGAGCACCACTTGAACACCAATGGCATTGACAAATTCGCCATTAGTCAATTGCAAAAGGCGGCCTTACTAGGAACTGCCTCCGTCCTGCGACGATATCTGTAATAACATCAAACATCCACATCTGCCTATCCCAAGTCCTTGGTAAGGACTCAATAGGTAGACAAAATGCCAAATCCACTCTGAACATCTGGCTGTCTGTGCAATGATCAACAACAACAACAACAACAACAACAACAACAATAATAATAATAATAATAATAATAATAATAATAATAATAATAATAATAATAATAATAGAATTGGAAGGGACCTTGGAGCTCTTCTCGTCCAACCCCCTGCTCAAGCTGCAGACCCTGTACCATTTTAGACAAATGGCTGTCCATTTGGCAGGGAGTATGTTATAGCACTTAATTCCATCAAATCTTAGGGTGTTTCTGCCCAGCAGTCACACCTGTTTGTCTACCATGCTGTTTCTGTATTTTTAAGCCAACTTCAGATAGCCCAGTCCAGATTTTTGGGAGCTTCCAATAGGATCAGTCAGACTTACAAGATTCTGTTACTGTAATCTTACAATAAAGGTAGAATACTACCTCAAAAGGCTGACAGAGGGAGACGACCATGATAAGATCTCTCCTGTACTCCAGAAGAGGTAGGTAATCTGTATTGGCCATCGGTTAAGTAGGATGTGCCCATAGAGTTGAATCCAACTTTTTGATAAGCATAGAAAGCCAAATTCAAACTTCACAACCTTGTCCAGACTGTTCTGAATACATCCTCTGAAGGGAGTTTATCACTTCTCTTGCAAATTCATTTTACCATTGAACTATTTGAAACTGTTCATTGTTTTATGACACTTTCACCAGAATCACCTATCCTTTAACAAGATTATTCCTAAGACAAGGATGTTTAGAACATGCTTAGATGAGTCAGAACACTATTATTCTCTGTCTTGCATTCAGGACAACACAAAACAAACCTTGAGGTTTTTTTCTATATGACGCCTCTTCATTTATACCAAATATAGCATACCTATATAGAATTCCTTTGGAGAGTTAGCAAAAATAAATAGTGAGTGAAATTAAAGACAGGAGATAAGAGAAAAAGAAAGGAACTCTAAATCTAGTTTATGACAATATCATTCACAATACCTCACTATGTATTTCCATTTTTGCAAACAACCTTGTTTCCATCAGGTCAATAAACTAATTAATATGATGCTTTGGGTTTCAATTTCCTACATTTCTCTTTTTTTGAGGATCTCAGCCAACTTTGCAGTCATGACTTTCTCAATATTCCATTTCCTTTCAACCAATTTATTCTTTCTTCATATATTTATTTTGCCATTTGATCTTCATTCTCTTTCAATGACCAAATGCTTTTAACATAGATCTTCTTTACTGATCATTCACTTTTGAACTCAGTCTACATTTATCCATCACCCATTCATTCTTGTACTTGATAATGGTGTCAAAAAGTTTTTACAAATTCTTTAACGCTATACTAAGCAGGTTTATTTAGATATCCCATAGTAATAAACAATATTTAAGCATGCCTTAAATAGTAAAAACAAGTTATTGGTTGAAAGGGGGCATTTGAAAACATACGGAATTTTAAAAACCCTTTAACTGATTTTGCTTTTTCTATTCTATTTTACCTTATGCTATTTTTTTCTTATTATTTTACCTATATATGCAACACTTACTGAATTTCTTCTTGTGTCTCACAATTGTAAATAATAGATTAATAAGAATAAAATATGCAGGCATATACAGACCATTTTACGACTATATTTTTCTTTCTCATTTGCTAAATATTCTAATATCATTTTGTCCATCTAAATCAAAAGCCAAAATCATTGCACTTTATTGTGTTGTTAAATCTTGGGATAAAGAATCTTTTGTATTTATCATTTTTAATATCTGTTTAGAGAAAGCAATAAAACTTCAGAAGTCATTGTTTTCTGTTTGCTTTTATGTGAAGATTTTTAAATTCTACGTTTCTTCCTTACAGTCACATGTCAGGGCTGTTTTAAAATAAAAACATATTAAAACACAGTCCCAAAAGCAATATTTTGAAATATTATGAAATGTATTTATTAATGAATTTGGCAGAGGAAGCAAAACAGAAGGATTCATCTAACCTTCCTACAAAGAAAACTGTGCAGCTTTCAGGAAACGTTCATTTTCATGGTCAGTTTTTTTGGTGACACCTTGTCTGCATCCATCAGCTAATCTTCTTCATCCCCTTGGGTGAATTACTTCAAAGCTGAAGTATGTGCTTCCTATGCAAGAAATTAATTGCTGGCTCAGTTGAATTTCTGAACACTAATTTGCCACCCTGAACTTCTAGGAGTTTTGTAAAAAGAAAGGAGAGATTGAAATGGAAACTTATTTGCTAGGACATCACAGATTTTTTTTTTTAACTATGGATCTGGGATTCCACAAAGTCTCAATAAGAACTGGAAGACAATATTTGCTCCTTCGCTTGGGGAGGAAGAAGAAAATTAGGATTTCATAAAGTTAATGCAAATATATAACAAATTTATTAGAGCCAGAGGAAAGTATCTCCACCGATGGCTTTTCTGTGGATCTGGAAGTTTGCCCCAGATGCTAATGTTCACTTCCTGGACAAATGATTAAAAGGTGATAACTGATCAACTTCAGGCGTATTAGGAAGAAAAATATTTTTCTGGACTTCTTCCAGTCTGATTTTAAGTTTGGGTTCAGCATCAAATCCGCTTCAATTGTCTTGATGGAGAAAGACAGAGGGAATGCTACTCTGTTATTTGTTTAGGGTTGTGATACCATTATTTGTTGTATTTTAGAGTGGATCTATGAAAGGGCAGTTCCTTTTAGCAGAATCATTTTATGACCCTATTATTTTAGCACTCTATTTTTACTGAGATCTTAAAAACATTTCAAATTATTAGTGAATAGATGTTACTCCACTATGTTTCTAAAACGCTCATATTTAGGCTTTTGCTCCAAAACAAACATGAAACAACTAACAATTAGAATAGAATAGAATAGAATAGAATAGAATAGAATAGAATAGAATAGAATAGAATAGAGCTGGAAGGGACCTTGAAGGTCTTCTAGTCCAGCCCCCTACTCAAGCAGGAGAACCTATACGTCTCAGACAGGTGAATATCTAGTCTCTTCTTTAAAATCTCCAGTGATGGAGCACCCACGATTTCTGGGGGTAAGCTGTTCCACTGGTTGATTGTCCTCATTGTTAGGAAGTCTCTCCTTAATTCCAGGTTGCTTCTCTCTTTGATCAGTTTCCAACCATTGTTTCTTGTTCTTCCCTCTGGTGCGTTGGTGAACAACCTGGCCTCCTCTGCCTTGTGGCAGCCCTTCAAATACTGGAACACTGCTATCATGTCTCCCCTATTTCTTCTTTTCTTTAGAATAGCCAAACCCAAGTCCTGCAGCTGTTCTTCGTATGTTTTAGTCTCCAGGCCCCTGATTATCTTAGTTGCTCTTCTCTGATTTTTTTCCAAACTCTGAACATCTCAACATCTTTTTTGTGATATGGTGACCAAAATAGGCTGCAATTAAGAGTTTTGTGGTTCCCTTTGTTTTGCTCTGCTCTTTCAACATTTCATCCGTAGCAATGACAGAAATGCATAAACAATTCAGCTCTATCAAGAATTGTTCAGAAGTTTCTTCCAATGTCCACTTCTGTAGATTGCTTCTTCCCCCACTGCTACGTAAAGCCAATAGCGTACAGGGGCCATAGCATGATGAACATGGCAGGGGAAATGCCAGATCTGAGGCACTGATGCAAAGTGAATTGCAATCTCATTCATAATTTATAGTGGCAGAACAATTTTTATCAAGAAAACTTAAGCCGCCTATATGACAGTAGCTCAAGTGTTTGTTAATCATTACAGCCCACTTTTCTTCATGACTTGAAGCAAAAAGTAAGACAGCAAAGGCAAGAGAAATCATCCCATGACATGATTTGGGGCTTTGGACTTCATTTTAGTAATATTCATCCATAATAAAGAATAAAAGACTCAGAAAAATTATTCACTATGAAATAAAATAATAGAGATGGAATATAAATGAACAAATACAAAAATGAATGAATGAATGAATGCATAAAAAAATTAGTTTAAATGGATCTATACTACATTGAGTATTTGCTTTATTGATTTCAAGATTCATTTCTTCATTTCATTTATTTGTGCTCTTAGAATCTCTCAAAATGAGAGATTTTTTGGTGGCAATAAAGTACTCATTGCTGTGAGTCTAGAGCAGTTTTTCGAAGTAGTGCAGATATTTCAAAAGAATCACCTCTAGCTGAGTTCAAAGTCTGAGCCTAGTTCAAAGTCTGATATGAAACAATGGGCAAAACAAGATATGATTCTTCAGCTGCACTACTTAGCTGATGCCTACTCCCCAGCTAGTTTGATTGAACTATTTCATTTTATTTTATAGCTTCTGGTAAATGCCATGAGCTATTTCAGCTACAGGCTTTATTATCAGTCTAGATGGCAGATAATTCCCACTTTCAGTGTAGTCTACTCACTCTTCACACAAATGATGCATTATGACCTCCTTTTATTTTCTTTATGGAGGAGTTCATGCAATTAAATTATCAGCTAATTGTTTAATACCAATAACACTAACGCTTCCCCATTATATGAGAGCACCCTTAACCCTGCTCAATGAGATCTATAGGTTAGGTGAGGCTATTTTCAAAAGAAGAGATCTACGTGGCTATATTTGGGTCCTTTTTAAAGAATTTAACAAACAAAGGTGAATCCTTCAGTCAGAAATGTCTACAGGAGCATTAATATGATTTATTTTATAGCTTTATAGCTTTTTTGCTCAAAAAAAAGAGAGAAAGAGAAGAGAAATAGATGGTTCAACAAAAAACAACAACAACAACAATAACAACAAAAGTTTCTGCCAGGTTTGCCTAGAAGAAAGCACAGCAGGTAAAATGGATCACAATGTCTGAACCACCATAAATCAGAAAGATAATTATTTTCAAAGCAAGAAGTCACATTTGTGGTAGGCTGGAAGAACTAGAGTTAGAAAAGAACAGTCTATGACAGCATCCATGTCTGTCTTCCAAAAACTGTTGGTGACTTGTACTCATGATGGAGCAACCTCAAAGCAGGTCAGAGTGAGATTTTCATTCCATATTCTGCATGCTGTGATAATACTATGTCAGAGATGGCAAACTGTGGCCTTCCAGATGTAGCAGAAGAATTAATTCTCAGTAGCTTCTGCCAGCATGACCATTAGTGAGAAATACTTGAAGCTATAAATCAGCAACAGCTGGAGTTTTGTAGGATCCCCAGCCCTATGCAGTTGGTTTTTTGTTTTTTTTTTAGCAATTTGCAGTTGGGAAAGAATAAGTATATGCCATATATTATGTTTTTCTGCATATTGCCAGATAAAAGGAGAAAGAGGATACAGTAGCTTTCTAGTCCTATTCAGGTATTTCATAAACTTAAAAAACGTACTAAGGAATCTTTCATTCTGGCTTCTGTGTTGGATTCAGGCTCGTGTGGAACTCAATGCACTTACACTAGATCTTTCTAGTATCATGCTGCACAAGCAGTATTTGTTGAATTTCATCACTAGAATCTGATTCTGGAAGTTGGCTTCTCACTAAACATCTGCAATACTCCCAGTGGTATCCACAAGATGGGTTTTGTTTTTTTTTTTAAAAAAGTCAAGCATGTGTGATTGAAGCTCCACAATGCACATCAAAACCAAGCAGCGCTTCAGTTACCACCATGACAATTCAATCGTAGCTATTTTCTTGACTTTTTTTTTAAAAAAAATCACATTACACAGACACTCCTGAACGTCCCCACAATGACCAGAAAGTAGAGCAAAAGATGCTTTTCTTCTTTTGAAAGTTTTTATCTTTATTCATCTTCTTTCATGCTTCAAGGTTGGAGGGAGCTGAAGGCAAGATGATTAGCAATATCCCATACTACTTGGCTGCTATCATTTTCCCATCGTTCATTTGCCTGCTCTCCAACCCACCTATCTGCTTGGTTTATTTATCAACCATATTTATATGGCTGCCTATCTCATATGATGTAACTCTGAGTGGCATACAAACAGATCATAAAAAACAATTTTATTTAGCCTAAGAGACAGTATCAGATTATGAATAATGGCACCACCTCCTCAGATCACTATTCCATTGCGACTCCCAGGCCTGTTTACACAACCATGTTTAAAGGTTATTTAGTTCATCCCCCAGTCTGTTCCTAGCTTCTTCACCCACATGTCAATGACCCGTTCCTTGCCTGTCTTGTTATCCTATTGCCTGTTTACAATAGGCAATTGTAGGGAGGCTCTGGAATCATTGGACTTTGTGTTTACATGCTATGATCCAGTTCTAGGGGTTGATTCCTGTGTATCAAGAAACATCTGCAAACATCTGAGGGTTTTGCCAGAAAGATGAAATGGATATTGTGACACTTGTTTCACCATTGTCCCCACGCACAGACAGATGCCTGTGTATGTCATATAGCACAAACTCTGAACTCTGATTGTGATTAAGTGCAACTTTTTAAAGAATAAATGTACAAACTTTCACAGATGCGATGTATGTACACTGAGTAGCTTCTCTCCTTGAAACAATTGTTTCAGAAAGCCTTTTGGGTACATTATATTTATTTCTCACTTCTACAATGACAACACTTTTATTTGTGACCTTTTTTTTACAATGCATTGTGCTGCTGTATCATGAAAACCAAAGTATAGCTTCAACAAGAACGAAGCAGTCATAATAAAATAGCTCTCCTAGAAATGTTCGTACTAGCAGACTTGCTTGCATTCAGTGGTATATTTACACATCACCTTGTTAAACTAAGTGTAACATATTGGCAGATCACTGCTTAGCTTTCTTCTGAGATCGGGATTTTCTTTTTCAGTTAGCAAAAAATAATACATGAAATACGCCTCCGCTCAGGCAGTTTCTCACATCTCCAGTTTGTCTTCTAGTCATAGATTATTATAGACATGTCTTACACACAAAGCCAGAGGCTTCTCAAGCATACTTGACCATTCTTGTTTTCTCCTTCCCTAGTTGCCCCGAAACATGCAGCCAACCTGGATCAGTGTTTAAGGCCGCCAAGATGGGGAGAAGGCAACAGTAAGCTCAATCCTAGGGGTACTTTCCACTGAAGCTGAAGAAAAAGGCTTTTTGCAGTTTTTGGAGAAAGGACTCCATCCTGGAAATGAGACAAAGGCTATGGGGAAAGTTTGTAGTTTCTACATTTTGACAGGACCTGCAGGCTTAATTCTCCCAAATCACTGGGCAGGTGCTCTCATCCTGAAAACTGGAGAAAGAAATATAATAATAATAATAATAATAATAATAATAATAATAATAATAATAATAATAATAATAATGATGATGATGATGATGATGATGATGATGATGATGATGATGATGATGATGATGATGATGATGATGATGATGATGATGATGATGATGATAAAGTTGGAAGGGACCTCGGAGGTCATCTAGTCCAACCTCCTGCTGAGGCAGGAAACCCTATACCATTTCGGACAAATGGTTGTCCAGTCTCTTCTTAAAAACTTCCAGTGTTGGAGCATTCACCGCTTCTGGAGGCAGGTTGTTCCACTGGTTAATTGTTCTAATTGTCAGGAAGTTTCTCCTTAGTTCTAGGTTGCTTCTCTCTTTGGTTAGTTTCCACCCGTTGCTTCTTCTTCCTTCCATGTTAATGACATCCAGGTCCTGCTTCATATTTCTGCTCCCAGAACCTACTTCTTCCAATACTCAGAGTGCTCTTCTGTTGTCCCCATAGAAATAAAAAGTTAGAATCAAATTTTGCTCCTGAATTACAGTTTGGCTCAGAATGATTAGACAGAATCAGACCAAGGGTGTGTTGTATAGCAGAATGTCTTATATTTCTCCCGAAAGAAGAACATTTAAGAAGAGCTACTTTTGCTGCAAGCTAAGCTTCTTATCTAGCAATGTGTATGGCCTTCTACAGAGCACAAAGAAAAAGATTCTTGCTCCAGTGCTATTCCTGAATCCAAATTATGATTCATTGACCTGGTTTGCATATCATGCTAAATCAGGGTTGAACAATAGTTTGTTAAATTATAAGCGGCTATGTCCATGGAATGTGCAAAGCCAAAACTAAATAAGTCACACTAGATGAGTTCACACAGCATACCGAATCCAGATAAAAGTTTACAAATAGCAACTACTGCATGTTGACAACATGTTATTCCCCAATAAACTAGTTTACACAACGCAGTAAGACAAAATGTTATTGCATGACAAAGGGTCAAGTTATTTGCTGGACTACTGTATCTATCTCCAATTGCTTCTTCCTGTCACACAAGATCCAAAAAGGTGGCATGCTTTGTTACCCTTCTATAAAACAATGTCACCTAGCAGGACTCAAGAAATATGCCATATTTGTAGCAGCATCTTTATGATAGCTTGCCCTCTAATAATACAAATATGTCCTCTTTTTGGACCTTAAAATCTGCTAGCTCCAACACAATAAAAAAAGTGAATAAATAAGAGAAACCCCACAGGGCTCTGTCTTCTGACTTGTACATCTTAACTTCTTCAAAAATCCTTAAAATTAGGGATGAACTCTTTGATATCATAATTTTCAAACCACCCAAAATTATTTAGCTTAACATAGGGGAACAATAAGAATTTGAAACAATAAACAAAACATAAAACATGAAATTATCAAACGCAATTCAGTGTAAGCCAAAGTAAAGGGATGCCTACTGGAGTTGAGGAAGGAAGGAAGGGTTTCCAAAAGTTTCTCATAAATTCAATGGGAAAGTGAACAGAAAATTAAAAGCCACCCCCCACTCCTACTGGCTCCCATTGGGCAGTATTCTCTGACTAAAATGAGAAGTGCTGGAGAGCAAAACAGCTACACAAAAGTGTCAATATTTTAACATGGTTTGCTGTCTTAGGGTCCTGCTTACAGGATAATATGAAATCCTGAGTATCTAGCTTTCCAAGAGATGACAAAAATGTCTTAATATCAGCTACATATAATGTGGGGAAAAATATTCATCATGCCACTGAGGTTAGTTCATTAAGTGATCTGGGACCAAACTGTTCTTCAGAGGCTGATAGAATGGTCTTCATGTGACAGTTGGAAAAAAAAAACCTAATAATTATTGATGATTCCTTCCTTCCCATAAATGCAACTTTTTTTTAGTTCTAACTGTTGCTGAATCCTTAACAGGGTGATAACAATTATATGTTACCTAGAGAAGAAAGTCTTACCATTTCACTCACTTAGTAAGAATGTCTTATTGTATATAATTGCTATTTATTCTCTTATTCAGAAAGGAGATTCTTCCACTGAGCCAGGGTTTTGTGCTCTTTTCCAAGTGCTCTTAAAAGCACAGCAGTAGCCAATTATATATAATCTTGCTATCTAACATTTATTATTCTTGTTTCATTGAGTTCTTCCAGAAGATCAGCACCTACTGTTACACTAAATCTTGCTGTTGTGATACTGTCTTGGTCAATGAGAGAGTGATGCTGGAAAGTTTGCTGAACAAGCCATCCCATCAATTATTGCTCTCCAAGCTGACCAGTCAATGTTCTTGCCATTCAGTCATTGATCCCTCCACAACTGCACTCAAGCAAATCTTGGAAAACCTAATTAGAAAGAAAAAAAAGAAATATACTCAATTCACAAGAAGTTAAAAGAATTTGTTAGCAATTTGTTTCCATACAAAATACATACATACATGCCACATTGGCCCACTGTAAACACAATGTGACTTCTTAGGAAGCTTGCCAGATTCCTAATGACGAACGGGATGTGAAGAAAACCTTTCAGAAACTGGTAGGGTGAAAAGAAGCACGATCAAATGAGCAAATAATAATACAGCCAACTTCAGCCAAGTGTTTCATAACTTGACTTCAGCCAAGTGTTTCATAACTTGACTTCTGAATTTCTGGGGCTCAGGACATTACAATTGAGCTTTTGAGAGAACTAACTCCATAGTGGATTGAAATGCAGTGGTGAGGCTTGCAGAAATGTGGGGAAATTTGGAGAGTGGGGAAAACAGTCCCCTAAACAGATGCCACTAAAGATGGTGGTATGTGGGAATAACCTTGAGAGTAGGGGGAAATGCTGCCTAGAGAATGGTCAAATAAAGGAGGACATAGCATAATGACCAGAGAAAGAAGCTCAGAAGAGACCATTCCCTAACTTCTCAGGAGACAACGGGAGATTTCAGACTTGAATAATTCTGTTAAGGTAGACTTACAATAGAGTGGAATCTGGTTATGTTTTCTGTCTGGTTTGGAAAGGCTGATGCATAATAGGCCTCCAGTAGTGACCCATAGCAATTTTTTACCTGAATTCTAAACTTATAAACATCCTACTGTCTGGGAATTCTAGAACATGTGCTCATAACATATAAAATTAACAAAAGAGGCATCTGGCCTGGGAATAGGAATTTCCATTATTCTGTTCAGTTAACTACTAGTTCTTCTTTTGTTAGAAATTAAAATAAACTTCCATTGCTACTTTAAAACATGACCTGTAAATCTGTTGTGTTCTCTTATTTTTGTATGTACTAATTTTGGATATGCTGCCACTAAGCCAGATAACACCATTTTCTTGTGAAAACGCAGACAGTCATCATTATTTTAAAATAAAGTATTTTAACCTCTTGTCTTAAGAAGAAAGCTAAATAATTGGAGAAAAATCCACTTTGTGAGCACTTTCCCATGAAGAGACAGGTTAAATACCCCTTCCACCTACACTAGTGTCCCAATCTTTATGTCCCACCCTACAGCAGCAATTAAAAACAAAGGCAACATTAAATGTAGTCATGCATTTAATATAATGTGTAGTTTGATCCTTAGGAGAAGGTGGTGCTGGAATGAAACAATGCATTAATGGCTCTCATCTGAAGACTTAGAAAATTGCCACCTCTTGACACCAAAAATGGAGTCCCCAAGGAGAAACCAGGAATAAAGTTTATATTTATCTAAGGTGTACAGCTTTTTAAAGTAAGCAAATGTGGATGTGGATAAATAGTAGATGAATAGTAGATGAATAGAAATTTGGTCTTAATTTTGCATAAAATGCATTGAAAACAAATGAAAGCAAATGAAAATGCTTAGTTTTTTTAAAACATGGTCAGTTGGTGAGTTTTCTATTATCCCACTTTTATTATTTTTTTATAAAAACCTTAAGGAGCAAAATACCTAATACTCCTTTCTCCTATTTGCAAAACTGCATGTCCAGATGAACATAACAGAAAAATAAAATAATGAGAAAGGGAGCCATCAAATCACTGTGAGTACACAGGGGGACATTTTCCCCTCAGAGAATATCCAAACTGAATTTGTTTGTTTTCTGGAAAGAGGCCATAAATATAGATGGTCCAAACCATTTTTAAGAACTTTCCTTCTGGCTGTTAAAAGTTTCCTCCTTATCCTTGAACCACCAGAAAAATAAACTGGCATAGCATTTGCTGTCCCCATTGCTGATTACTACCCAGAAGGAATCCAAATAGAGGCTACAGAAACAGGATTCAAAATCATGTGAGAAAATGTGCATAGCGTGTTAAGCAAAGACACTGATTAAACCCTCCAGCTTTGATGTCTCCAATTTCTCAATGTCACTAATCAGGAAGAAACCATCTGCCAATTATAACTCTGGTGTGATTGGCAGATAGTTTTGACAGATGGTAGGGTTAACCATCTATCAAAACCAGGTACTTCCCCAAGCCCACCAGACATGGCGTGGGGGTGGGGGCTGACTTTTAAAGGAGAAGATCCCTGGCTTTATTGCACAACTACTTCAGCCCAACAGTCAGCTGTTTGGCACGCTTATTTTGACATGAGGTTTAGCACTATTTTGAAAGAGAACTAAAGTCACCCTGAGAACAGCTGATCAACAGGATAGGAAGACTTCTTCAGAATTGCCAATTGCCCTCACCACACAGGCCTACAGACCTGTTCTGCATCTGATTTGTGGGGTGGTAAATGATAAAGTGATAGATTTGCCCAGTTCTCCCTATTATTGTGGCCCTTCCTTGTCCTATAATCAGCTATATCCAGTGTCATTGGGAAGCAATCGGTAACACAATATACATATTTTCTCTATCAGGCATGCTTATACCTGGGAAGGAAGGAAGGAAGGAAGGAAGGAAGGAAGGAAGGAAGGAAGGAAGGAAGGAAGGAAGGCCCAGAGGTGAGATGAGCAGCACCAGCCCTAAGTGGCCATTAAAAGATAGCCTCATCCTGTTCCCTACAGATTACCTGATTATCCCACTGTCAGTATATGCAGAGAAAAATGTTGTTGCCCCTCACCTCAAAACTGCCAATGTTTGCTGTCAGCTTAAGGGGAAGATGAAATGTATTGGGGTTTTGTCATTAGTAAATGATTAAGCATACTTGCAATTTTGTATTGTTGCTTAATCGCCTTGGATTGCCGTGGTATTTTGTCCTTCTTGCAGGCTTGCTGGAATTTTTTCTAGAAACTTCAGTGGAGCAAAACAACACAAAAGCCTACTTCTGACTCTTGTGTCTTTTGTTTAATTAACAAAATAAGACATAATAATGGTGATGGAAGTTGGGATTATTTAAAAAACAGACAAAAAGCTTTGAAGAGTCATCTTATCTCCAGAGAAGGATGATAAACAAACAAAGAAGGTGATAAACAAACAAAAGATGGAAGAACAGCTAGGATCTTTGGGGAAAGACTAGATTGATAACACCACAGATAACTGGACATTTTATACTGAAATATTTGAACAATTTTTTTTGAGGCAAATGCGATAGTTGTTGGAAAAGTGCCTGTTTGATTGAGTGTTATGAGACACAAAGAATATAGTTTACTGAGAAACTTAACTGCCTCACAATTCAGCTTTGCAGAACTGGTAAAAATAATATTTGGCATACAAACCATGCCTGCTTCAGGATTTCATTTTAGGTTTCATAACTGCAAGCAAAAAGAAAAAGAGTCAATTCCAGCATATGCAGCTGAACTTTAAAAGATGTGTAAACGTGGCATATTTGGTGAAGGGTTGAATGATGCATTGAGAAATCAGTTTGTGGGATTCTGAAAGAAATATTCAAGAAAGATTTTTATCAAAGGTAAATGTAATGTTTAAGATAGCATTTAAAGTGGATGAAGCTAAAAAGCATAAAACACTCAGGTTCTGTGGGGATTTTAGAGTTATTATCCGTACATTATTAGAAGTTAAGCAATATTTTGTGCCTAAAATTGAAAACAGTTTGCTAACCTTGATGGAACACAACATTTTAGCAAAATAAACTTAACAGATGTTTGTTTATAGATGAAAGTGGAAGAAGATTCTAAGGTTCATCTCACCATAAACATACACACCAATGGCTATGTTGTTGTAACACGCATGATTTAGAAATGGCATTTATATTAGTGTTTTGAGAGACATCCATGGATTAAGTGCACCATGGCTTCCTGTTTAGATGACATAAACGTCCCTGGAGTTAATGATAAGGTGCATCTGCAAAACCTCAAGATAGGAATGCAGAAATTGGTAGACAATGTCATCAGAGCACATTGACACAAATGTGAGTTCCTTAAAGTTAGAATTAGGTATTACAGCCACACCATTGAGGCATTGAGGACTAAGCAGGTGTATAGAAAAGAACCAAACAGGAATGAATGCCCAAAGCCATAAAACATGTCGCAGCTATGATCCTTTTAGGAACAGATTATTATTATAACAGATTATGGTCAAATGTATATACTGTGTTGAACATTTTAAGGACAAGAGGAGAAGGAATAAGAGTGGACAAAATGGAAGCAGAGAAAATGGTAACATCAAACACAAAACTCAAATTCATATTTACCAATGAAATTAGTTTGTAATGCCTCACAAGGCATTGGCACGGTTATGTCATATGTCAGGAAAGATTAGAGTGATTGTCCAATAGCGTTTGTGTTGTTTGCTCACAGATGCGAAGAAAATTATTTCTAAATAGACAGGAAAGTACAGAGATGGTTTGGGAATTTACCATTTCAACCTGCACTTATACAAAATTTAGTTTACTCTCCTTATCAACCATTAGCCACTACTATCTTTCTTCAGTCCTCCAAAATGAGTCCACTTACAGTACTAATCAAATGAAGCATTAGGTTTTGTTGCTTTGGTACTGATACAGAGGAGAGCTGCATAGGAAACGTGCAGGCAGATTGTCTCATTTTACTATTATTGTTTATCATCAAATTTATTTGCCTCTCATCTCGCAGTTCATCTCTGAGTGGCATTTACATAAACAGAGTAAACAATTTAAAAAATCCACATCAGAAGGAGAGTCTATTGACATTTTTCTCCCCCAAACTGAAAATTTTCCATCGCAGAGAAACAAGGAGAATGCTGTCTCAAATATACACAAGTCCAGCAACCCAGAATATCTGAAACACATATAAAGGTTTTTCAGCACTGTGATGCCTACTTGACAGTTGCATTGTGTGTGGTGATTGAAAGCGATCAGATTTTCCAAGCTGAGAGGTTGAGTGTTGGACCTACATGATGGAACACACCTTGGAATAGTAAAGATAGAATTAAAAAAGCTTGCAATCAGTTCTCCAGGTTGCCAGCATGTTCAAAACCAATACAAATTCACTATGGGAATAGCCTGTGATATAATGGCAGGCATAGTCATATTTTTCTTCTTAAGTTGACAATTCACAGCAAACACAAGGTGAGTCAAATCTGTTTTAGTTTGCCATTATGTCAGTGACTGGGATACAGGCAACAGAGACAGCACCATGATGCCTATTTGACAGTTGGCAATGTAGATAGCATATTTCATGTTGGTTTAGTGCTCTGTTAACTTAAAATTACAACAAGCCAACAGTGGGGGAAAGCCCCTGTGTTAATCATTGGTCCAGCTTAATAGAACATGGCTGCTGAAGGCCTGCTACTTAAACAAACAAATCACCAAAAAAGGATGTTCAGAAACAGGTATATACATTCTAGAGAAGCATATTGAAAGATATTATAAATTATCATCTTCTCAGGACATCTGAGATACCTTTACTTTGAAAATTGTTCAAGAGAAACCCGCATATTACAATAACCTGAAAACAGACCTTGGTAATATGTATATATGAATATATATGCACATTGGAAACATGCCAATTCTTGCAAATGATACTCAAATATTATTTATCTGGTTAAAGAAAGAATTGCTTGCTTTGTTTATTTTTTTTAATTAGACATTTTGTGAATAATAAT
>NW_015389284.1:0-1247 GCF_001527695.2 Protobothrops mucrosquamatus
GCTGGGTGACTTTGGGCCAATCACCAGGAGACAGTGAGTTCTAGTCCCGCCTTAGCCATGAAAAGCGGCTGGGTGACTTTGGGCCAATCACCAGGAGACGGTGAGTTCTAGTCCTGCCTTAGCCATGAAAGCTGGCTGGGTGACTTTGGGCCAATCACCAGGAGACAGTGAGTTCTAGTCCTGCCTTAGCCATGAAAGCTGGCTGGGTGACTTTGGGTGACTAGGAGACAGTTAGTTCTAGTCCTATTTTAGGCATGATGGGCATGAAAACCCCTGCTCTGTTTAACGACCACATCAGAAATATTTAGGGTGGGGTTAGGGTTAGGGTTAGGGAAGAGGAGATTATTATTTTTTAAAAAAAATTACCTTGTCGAAATACAACATACAAGCAACTACAAAACACCCTAGCGACTCTGCAGTTAAATAAACCCCTACATTCATTTATTTCAATAACGTAAACATCAAAGAAGAAGAAAAAAAAAACCCTAATAAAATGATCTATGTAGTATGAATATAAAATTAACTCAGTCCTTGAACTCACCATTCAATCTAATCTGTATCAAAACATATGGCGATGGTTATTATTTTCATTATTAACCAAATCAGAAGCAGGAGACAAAAACTAAGAGAAGGATTTCTCTTCCATCGCTGAGGGAGATAAATTGCAAAGGAAACACGTTTGATGCATTTTGTACTTTTTTTTGTGGGGGGGAGGAGGGACAATCCTATATGGGCCTACTCAGAAGGAAAGCAAGTGAATGTTATAAGAATATAAGAAAAGGCAGTTGTTGCTGTGGTTAATTGCAAAGCCGTTGTCTCGTTCATTGTGACTTCATGGATCACAGCATGGCAGGTTCCTCTATCCGCCACCTTCTCCTGGATTTTGTCCAAATTCATATTTAATAGGAAGGCAGACTTTTAGCAAAAGTGGAAATTTTCATCGGATGGAGAATAGTTTTGCCTTTAACAGAATAGAATAGAATAGAATAGAATAGAATAGAATAGAATAGAATAGAATAGAATAGAAAACATGGAATGGAATGGAATAGAATAGAATAGAATAGAATAGAATAGAATAGAATAGAATAGAATAGAATAGAATAGAACGGAACGGAATGGAATGGGATAGAATAGAATAGAATAGAATAAAATAGAATAGAATAGAATAGAAAACATGGAATGGAATGGAATGGAATGGAATAGAATAGAATAGAATAGAATAGAATAGAATAGAATAGAATAGAAAA
>NW_015389284.1:2267-23009 GCF_001527695.2 Protobothrops mucrosquamatus
ATAGAATAGAATAGAATAGAAAATATGGAATGGAATGGAATGGAATGGAATGGAATGGGATAGAATAGAATAGAATAGAATAGAATAGGAATAGAATAGAATATATGGAATGGAATGGAATGGAATAGAATACAATGGAATGGAATAGAATAGAATAGAATAGAATAGAATAGAATAGAATAGAATAGAATAAGGAATGGAATGGAATGGAATGGAATGGAAGAGAGGAGAGGAGAGGAGAGGAGAGGAAAAGAGAAGAGAAGAGAAGAGAAGAGAAGAGTTGGATCTTGGAGGCCTTCTAGTCCAGCCTCCTACTCAAGCAGGAAACCCTATACCATTTTAGACAAATGGCTGTCCAGTCTCTTCTTAAACACTTCCAATATTGGAGCATTCACAATTTCTGGAGGCAGGTTGTTCCACTGGTTAATTGTTCTGACTGTCAGGAAGTTTCTCCTTAGTTCTAGGTTGCTTCTCTCCTTGGTTAGTTTCCATCTGTTGCTTCTTGTCCTGCCTTCAGGCGCTCTGGAGAAGAGCTTGACTCCCTCTTCTTTGGGGCAGCCCCTGAGATACTGGAACACTTCTATCATGTCTCCCCTCATCCTTCTCTTCATTAAACTAGACATACCCAATTCCAGCAACCTTATATGTTTTAGCCTCCATTCCTGTAATCAATGTATCTGTTTGTTCTCTGTTTTAGATCCAGTCCTGATTGTCACAATCTCTTTTCAGTCCCCAAATCCCCAAAATACTATCCTGTAATGACAAAGCTCTAAAACATGGTGAGGTGTGAGACTAATCAATGATTACAACAATGTCTTTGTTTTTAATAATGAATATTCTTTCCCCAGCTATTTTTTAAAAAGAACATATACACACATAGCACCATCTCACCAGCTGGTTAATTTAATAGAAATATTCCTACCCATAAGTTCTTTATTAAACAGATTGGAAATCATCAACTTCATTATTATAATCGGGCATATCCAGTATCTTGATTTTCAATAAAAGTGCTGAAAAAGGAACAATATGCCATACACCACCCGGGTTGCTGTCTGTTGTGATAACTGTGTTACCAAGAAAATAGAAATTTCAGCAGAATGTCTGGTAGCTTTACTGGAAATTAATAGAATTAGTAGCAGTCGCCATGAGACAGGATGCAAAACTTCGGTTGGATTATCAATTAAAAAGCCATTGCACTAAAGACAATTTGCATCTCAAAAAATGAGCTGAAATTGCACACCATTTCCCAAATTGCCGTATTAATCTTCATCAGTAGAACAAATGAAAATGTGGGAGAGTGGCAAAACAGAACATCACACCATTATTTTTGTCCCAGAGAAAAAAACTTACATGGAGACGTCTACAAATCCTTGCTAATTCTCATGTGAAAAAATGAAGGCAGGATCATGTTTTCTTTTTTTCAACTGTGGAAGGACTGTAACAGTTACTACTGTAGGACGAACAAGACTAGCAGAGGGCATGCATGAACACCTACTAGCAGTCAGAAGACATGATGAAAACTTCTTAATCTCACAACCCATGGACAGACTCAACCATAATTTCAACGGGGGAACTTTGAGCATCCAAGACCAGGGGTAAGCAACCTTGGCTCTTTTGTGACTCATGGACTTCAACTCCCAGAATTTCTGAGCCAGCATAGCTGGTTCAGGAATTCTGGGAGTTGAAGTCCATGAGTCACAAAAGAGCCAAGGTTGCCTACCCCTGTCCTAGACCGAGCTCAGTCTAAAAATGCTAGAGAATTCCTGGAAGCCTGGGACTCAGACCAATCAGCCATAACAAGCACGCAGAGATAAACAGCATCTGCACACCATTTAATAGACAATCAAAAAGCTAAAAGACCACAACAGCTCCTTGCCAGCAGTCAATACCCAAATAAGAAGAGATTAACACCAAGATTAACACTAAACCAACGATCCCACAGTAAAGAGTACCCCGGTCCAAATAAATTACCAACTTGCACAAACAATACAGCCTGATGAAGGAACCACCAAGAACACTTCCACAGTGACAGAGTATATAAACACAGAGTAGTCCTACTCTTTTCTAGAACTAATGATGTTACATAGTTGGGTAATGAAATGACTTCAAGAGAACAATCAAACAGAGAGCACCAAGGATTTTTGTATTCAACCCTGAGTTTCTTCTTCTGGTACCATTCCTCAATAACATTTTATTTTGCACTTGATTTCTACCAATTGAGAGATCTCAATTAATATTTGAGAAAGGAAGGAAAGAAGGAAGGAAGGAAGGAAGGAAGGAAGTATTATTGTTATTGCTGGAAGATGAACAAATCAACTGATTCTGGATCAATAAACCTGACTTCTCCTTTGAGGATCCAATAATCATTCAGCAGAAACACATATAGAATCAAGAATAGAGCTGGAAGGGGCCTTGGAGGATATACAGGACACTGTTGGAGAACGTTTGAGAGAGCAAGTAGCTGTTTATACATACAGTCAACTAGAATGGAATGGAATGGAATGGAATGGAATGGAATAGAATAGAATAGAATGGAATAGAATAGAATAGAATAGAATAGAATAGAATAGAATAGAATAGAATAGAATAAGGAATGGAATGGAATAGAATAAGGAATGGAATGGAATAGAATAGAATAGAATAGAATAGAATAGAATAGAATAGAATAGAATAGAATAGAATAAGCAATAGGATATAGAATAGAATGGAATGGAATGGAATGGAATGGAATGGAATGGAATGGAATAGAATAGAATAGAATAGAATAGAATAGAATAGAATAGAATAGAATAGATATTGGAATATAGAATAAAATAGATATTGGAATATAGAGTAGACTAGACTAGACTGGACTGGACTGGACTGGACTGGAACGGAACGGAACGGAACGGAACGGAACAGAACAGAAAGAACAGAACAGAATACAATATAGTATATAGAATATAGAATATTATAAGGAATAGAATAGAATAGAATAGAATAGAATAGAATAGAATAGAAGCTGGAAGGGACTTTTGAAGGTCTTCTAGTCCAGCCCCCTGCTCATGCAGGAGAACCTATATCATCTCAGACATTGTCCAATATCATTGTCCAGTCTCTTCTTAAAAACCTCCAATGATGGAGCACCCTGAATTTCTGGAGGCAAAGCTGTTCCACTGGTTGATTGTCCTCCCTGTCAGGAAGTTTCTCCTCAATTCCAAGTTGCTGCTCTCTTTGATCAGTTTCCAACCATTGTTTCTCCTCCTTCCATCTGTTAGGTGCCAGCTAAGGTGGCACCTAACAATTAACCCTGGTGACACCTAACTTTGAGTTGCCTAAACAACTCATCAAAACGATAGGCAGACAAATGTTTATTCATTAGGTTAGAAATGCCCTTGCCAAAAAACGCTGCTGAAGCCTGGTAACAAAACATTTGGAAACCAGCCCACAAGCTCGGAGAGCGAACCTCCACCCTCAAATGTTATTGTTTTTATTAGTAGGTTGACAAATAAAATCCTAACTGATGAAGGGACATCTCCATTCATTGTCTGAGCATTGTACTGGCTACTACACGAACCAGTTGGTTTATTTGGTTTATTTTGGTAGAATTTGTTATAAGGAATACAAAATTTCAATTTTCGTCCCTTGGATTCCACTGAGTTCAGTTGTAGTAAGAACCGTTTTCCGTTTTTAGCTTTGGTTTTGATTTGGGTTTTTTTTAGCGTATCCGTCACACACTCTCCTCTTCTCCTACCTCTCCTAAAAGGAGGGTGGCCCTGTCCATCACCCATGAAAGCAACAAGAAAGGCAAAAAAAAAAAAAAGAAAGAAAAGGTTCAACCAATTCAGTCCAGATAAAATGTCATGTCTTCTGGAATAGGAACAGATAATTCATAGAATTGATTGTTGTTCCTTTGGGGATATTTATTTATTTCTCAATAATAATAATAATAATAATAATAATAATAATAATAATAATAATAATAATAATAATAATAATAATAATAATAATAATAATAATAATAAAGTTGGAAGGGACCTTGGAGGTCATCTAGTCCAACCCCCTGCTCAGGCAGGAAACCCTATACCATTTCAGACAAATGGCTGTCCAGTCTCTTCTTAAAAACTTCCAGTGNAATAATAATAATAATAATAATAATAATAATAATAATAATAATAATAAAGTTGGAAGGGACCTTGGAGGTCATCTAGTCCAACCCCCTGCTCAGGCAGGAAACCCTATACCATTTCAGACAAATGGCTGTCCAGTCTCTTCTTAAAAACTTCCAGTGTTGGAGCATTCACAGCTTCTGGAGGCAGGTTGTTCCACTGGTTGATTGTTCTCACTGTCAGGAAGTTTCTCCTTAGTTCTAGGTTGCTTCTCTCCTTGGTTAGTTTCCATCTGTTGCTTCTTGTCCTGCCTTCAGGGGCTTTGGAGAATAGCTTGACTCCCTCTTCTTTGGGGCAGCCCCTGAGATATTGGAACACTGCTATAATGTCCCCCCTCATCCTTCTCTTCATTAGACTAGACATACCCAATTCCAGCAACTGTTCCTTATATGTTTTAGCCTCCAGTCCCCTAATCATCTTTGTTGCTCTTCTCTGCACTCTTTCTAGAGTCTCAATATCTTTTTTACATCGTGGTGACCAAAACTGGATGCCGTATTCCAAGTGTGGCCTGACCAAGGCATTGTAAAGTGATATTAACACTTCACGTGATCTTGATTCTATCCCTCTGTTAATGCAGCCTAGCACTGTGTTGGCCTTTTTGGCAGCTGCAGCACACGGCTGGCTCATATTTAAGTGATTGTCCACTAGGACTCCGAGATCCCTCTCACAGTTACTACTACTGAGCCAGGTACCCCCTGTACTGTACTTGCGGAATTGGTGTTTTTTTTTTTTTTCCTAAACGTAGAACCTTACTTTTTTCACCCTTGAATTTCATTTTGTTAGATGGACCCAGTGTTTATTTTATTTATTGATTCTTAAATCTATTTGCCCCCCCATCCTATCATGGGGGCGACTTGAGTTTGCTTACAAAAATAGCCAACACTCCAAAAGACAGGCTTACAATACAGAAGGATCTTGACAGACCTGGTAGCACAGAATCCCATTTGTACCATATGTTGCACAAATCTGGGTCAGCTGTTTGTACTGGAATGGACCTGTGAGACAGTAATGTCTGGATGGATGGCACATCCCACCCCCCACCCCCAAATGTTCTGGAAAAAGTATGGGTTTATTCTGAAGTAAGCAGTGGCTTGTGACCGCCAGTTCAAGTGATAATGAAACAAATGGGAGGTTAAGAGGAAAACAGACAATCTTCTTTCCCCCTGTCCCCCCTGCAATATTATTGCAGGAACTTTATGACATAGATATAACAGAGCCATTAAAAGGGGGAATCCTTTACTGTTAACAATGGATATAATATTAACAAAAAAACAACACCCCAGTCTTGTATACTCCTAGAAAATTATGCTCTGCTAGGTCCATCGTTTTCAAGGTGCTGATCTTACTGAAATGAAGACATGTGCCTATCTCCTGGGAGACTGCATAAAAAACATCCCGTTGTTTTGATGCAAATTGTCTGGGAAGGAAGGAAGGAAAGAAGGAAGGAAGGAAGGGCACAAGGAGGAGGAAGAAGAAGAGGAAGAGGGAGGAAAATGACATAGAGAAAGAGAGTGTGAAATAGAGAGAGGAAGGAAGGAAGGAAGGAAGGAAGGAAGGAAGGAAATAAGATGTTAGACCAAACGAGGGAGAAGTAAGGAAGGAATGTTAGACCAAGCTAGGGAGAAGGAAGGAAGGAAGGAAGGAAGGGGACAAGAAGGAGGAAGAAGAAGAGGAAGAGGGAGGGAAAATGATATAGAGAAAGAGCGTGAAATAGAGAGAGGAAGGAAGGAAGGAAATAAGATGTTAGACCAAGCTAGGGAGAAGGAAGGAAAGAAGGAAGGAAGGAAGGAAGAAAGGAAGGAAGGGGGCAAGAAGGAGGAAGAAGAAGAGGAAGAGGGAAAATGACATAGAGAAAGAGAGTGTGAAATAGAGAGAGGATGGAAGGAAGGAAATAAGATGTTAGACCAAACGAGGGAGAAGGAAGGAAGGAATGTTAGACCAAGCTAGGGAGAAGGAAGGAAGGAAAGAGAGAGGAGGAGGAGGAGAAAGGAAGAGAGAATAGAAAGAGAGGAAGAGAAAGAGAAAGAGAAAGAGAACGAGAAAGAGAAAGAGAACGAGAAAGAGAGGAAGGAAGGAGAGAGGAGGAGGAGGGAGGAAGAGAGTAGAGAGAAAGAGAGAGAGGAAGGAAGGAAGGGAACAAGGAGGAGGAAGAAGAAGAGGAAGAGGGAGGGAAAATGACATAGAGAAAGAGAGTGAAATAGAGAGAGGAAGGAAGGAAGGAAAGATAGAGAGAGGAGAAGGAGGAGGAGAAAGGAAGAGAGAATAGAAAGAGAGGAAGAGAAAGAGAAAGAGAAAGAAAGAGAAAGAGAAAGAGAGGAAGGAAGGAAGGAAGGAGAGAGGAGGAGGAAGGAGGGAGGAAGAGAGTAGAGAGAAAGAGAGAGAGAGAGGAAGGAAAGAAGGAAGGAAGGAAGAAGGGAGGAAGGGAGGGAGGGAGGAAGTTTTTAACAGAGGGAAGTACATTTGCTCCAGGGTGAATTCTAGAGCCTTTTCCTCAGAATATCTGCCATCCTGAACTTCCCTAGTCATAACTCCTGAAGAATTGAGGATTGCCATGCACTGCCTCTTTTGAGATTGGGGTTCCCCCAAGGAACGCACCCCCTTCTATCTCCCCCCCCCAGATGAACATCACAACCCTGGCAAGGATTGAGAAGTTCCTCAAGCCACTTCGGCTGGCAGGGATTGAACACACCCCCCCCCTTGCCTGCCTCTTTCTTTCCCGTGACTCCTTTGACCTTGGTAACTTCTAGCAGCATCTCCGACAAAACGAACATAATCTAACGGACAGCAGGGAAGAAGGAATGGCTGGGTACATCTGTCGTATTACTGGCCTGTCTGAACATTCAGTGAAGCAGCTCCCAGCCAGGAGAGGCCTGCTCAGTTTAGCTGCAGGCCTTGCAGAAAAAGGAGCACATTCATTTATCTTTATTTACTGAGCTTTGCTTTCTGTTTGGAAAAGAAAGAGAGAGAGGGAGAATCAGAGAGAGAGAAAGAGAGAGAGAGAGAGAGAGAGAGAGAGAGAGCAGGAGGCAGTGAGGGAGGGGTGGAAAAGAATAGATAGATAGATAGATAGATAGATAGATAGATAGATAGATAGATAGATAGATAGATATACACAAATTTCTTTTTTGTTGACAAAGAGTTAAAGAGTTAAGTGGGAGACTAGAATAGCTATTTTGAGCTTATTCTGCTCTCATCAGCTAGCCATACCCTCTATGGGATTCGAACCTGGGCAGCCATAGAGGGTATGGCTAGCTGATGAGAGCAGAATAAGCTCGAAATAGCTATTCTAGTCTCCCACTGAACTCTTTAACTCTTTGTCAACAAAAAAGAAATTTGGATTTGTAACGTATCGCAGTAACGACTTGAGCCTGCTTGACGCCCCTAGTTTAGATGGCTGCAAGCAAAGGTGATTATAAGTAGAACTGCAGTATAGCAGTCAAAAATACCAAGGTGCATTAATCAGACCGGTCTGTCTGGAAAAACTTTCTGTATGTATGTATGTATGTGTATATATACACATATTGACAAGTCAACAAAAGCCAACATTTGTCAGAGACTGCTTTAATGAGATAAATGCTACCACAACCAGCAGAGTGTGTGTGTATGAGACTTGGTGTTGTGAGGGGTCCTTGGTGCTCTCTGAGCTTGGTTGTTTTCTTGCAGACCTTTCATCACCCAAGTGAAATAACATCACCAGATGGTGTTCTACCCATTCATTTCTGCTCCTAGGGTGGACCCCGACAGTAAAGATAACAGAAGCCAGGTGAAACTCCTGGGTTTTGTTTGGAGCGACATTTTAGTTCACTGACACAATTGCAAGGTTTGGGTGTCAAGACAGGCAAGCAAATGAACTTATTGTACTGCTTATACTATATTCTAGAGCAGGGGTAGGACTCGTGGACTTCAACTCCCAGAATTCCTGAGCCAGCAATGCTGAGGGGAAAGGGAGAGGTTTCCAAGCTGGCTCAGGAATTCTGGGAGTTGAAGTCCACGAGTCATAAAAGAGCCCAGGTTGCCTACCCCTGGTCTAGAGTAAAAGTATAACAGAGTTTTAATTGTTAAGTTGAATTGATGAATCGGTCGTTGGATTTATCCATCTCAAGTAATAATAATAATAATAATAAAGTTGGAAGGGACCTTGGAGGTCATCTAGTCCAACCCCCTGCTCAGGCAGGAAACCCTATACCATTTCAGACAAATGGCTCTCCAGTCTCTTCTTAAAAACTTCCAGTGTTGGGAGCATTCACAGCTTCTGGAGGCAGGTTGTTCCACTGGTTGATTGTTCTCACTGTCAGGAAGTTTCTCCTTAGTTCCAGGTTGCTTCTCTCCTTGATTAGTTTCCACCCGTTGCTTCTTGTCCTGCCTTCAGGCGCTTTGGAGAATAGCTTGACTCCCTCTTCTTTGTGGCAGCCCCTGAGATATTGGAATACTGCTATCATGTCAATTGGTTCATCTTTATTCGTGTCAGAAGCACAAATAAGTTAGAGACATATAACACAAAACACAGAAGAAGAATGTTGGAAGGGACCTTGGAGATCTTCTAGTCCAACTCTCTGCTCAAGTAGGACATTGTTCAGGACAAATGGCTGTCCAATCTCTTCTTGAAAACCTCCAATGATGGAGCACTCACAACTGATGGATTGTCCCAAAGGTGTTTTGATTAAAAGATATTTTGCTTCTCATCCAAGAAGCTTCTTCAGAATTATTGCCCCCCTCTGTCATCTATCTATCATTTATTTATCCTCCCTCTCTCTCTCTCTCTCTCTCTCTCTCTCTCTCTCTCTCTCTCTCTCTCTCTCTCTCTCTCTCTCTCTCTCTCTCTCTCTCTCTCTCTCTCTCTCTCTCTCTCTCTCTCTCTCTCTCTCTCTCATTTATCAGTCTGTCTGTTTGTCTGTCTGCATCTATCATCTGTCTATCATCTCATGGTGGTGCAACCATGGTAGCGTAGTGGTTAGAATGCAATATTGCAGGTTAACTCTGCCCACTGCCATGAGTTCGATCCTGACCAGCTCAAGGTTGGCTCAACCTTTCATCCTTCCGAGGTCAGAAGAGAGCAAGATGCTGACTCAGTTACCTGCTTAGAGAGGGCTGTAAAGCCCTGTGAAGGGATATATAAGTCTAAATGCGATTCCTAGTGCTATTTCTGCATACCTCCCAGCTGGCTTCTAAGAAACAAAGTCACTGGGGAAAGCCAAATTTGATTAATGACCACCTGATTCCCTTAACAAGTGCAATCATTTGCTTATTTGCTTGGCAAGAAAGATCATAGAATTGGATACAACTCCCTTAACAGCCTTCTTGCATAGTGACAAAAATCCCAGTGCCAATTGTAGTTGCAAGCAGATGACTACCTTTATACGCAGCCTTGAAGTAATTTCCAGGTAGCAACTTTCGTTGTATACTGCACAAAAAAGAAAGAGAGCTGTGAAAATAGCAATAGAAGAGGGGCATGACAGAGAATGAGGTGGCTGGCTTGGTGGGCTCTGGGGGAGGGGATGCCATGAGCAGTGGGAGAGTCAACGTTACCTGCGCAAGGCCGCCCAGCCCCCAGACTGCCCGGTTTCAGCAGTCAGTGGGGTGCTCTCTTCACAGCGCCAAGAGGCTGAACTGGGAGGTGCAAAGCTCACCAGCTTTGCACCTTGCTGCCTCCTAAACTGAACGGGCTGGGGTCTAGGCAGCATTGCACTTCTCAACAGTTTTGTGCCACCCGGCTAAGCCTCTCGGCGCTGTGAGGAGAGTGCCCCGCTGCCTGCTGAAACCCTTCCCCTGGAGCCCATCAAGCCGGATATGTGAAGTAGGCGAGGGCCATTTGCTGGCCACTTCCAGGCGATGGTGCATTTCTTCATTCCTCACAAAGGGTGACACCTCCCCAGCATGCACCCAGGGGGCCGACGCGGCAGGGGCTGGTTCCTTGCTGTTTCCAGACGGCCTTGTGGAGCTAAGACTGAATGCATTTCAGCATAGATGACGCACCACAAAATTGTACATTGGCTTCCAGCTGGCCTGGACCAGGGCCAAGGCAGCGGGGGCCGTTCCCTCACTGTTTCCAGGATGGCTTCGTGGGCTGCATGAAACCACTTCGCGGGCTGCATCCGGCCCCCAGGCCTTGTGTTTGACATGTCTGAGTTAGCAATTTGAAAGTTGTTGGTAAGCAGGTAATTGGCCTGTAGTTGCCTGGTGTTGCCCCTTTTGCTGGATTTTTCATTATTAGGTAGGTTTTTCCAGTTGTTAGCCACTTTTCAATTTCTCCTCCTTGTAGTATATTGCTGAACTGCTTGGCAATGAGTGGGTATATAACAGTTAGATGTTTCAACCAAAACCCATGCTGTTCATCTTCACCTGGTGCTGACCAATTTTTGATCTTCCTTGCTCTTTTTTCTACCATTTCTGTTGTTATTATTAGTTCTTTTGTTTCAACTTCTGTTTTATTTGCATCCACATCTTTTAACCAAGCCGTATCCTTGTTGTACTGTATTTCTTTGGGTTATCCCATATCTGCTTCCAGAACTGCACTGTTTCTTCCTTGTCAGTTACTGACTGATTCATTGCAGTTTCTCCATTGATGGATTGGTAGAAACATTTCTGATTGGATTGAAATTGGAGGTTCTGCCTATAATTTGCAATTTGAGCTTCGTATCTACCGATTTTCCTGGCTATAGCTGTTATTTGCTGCTTTATTATTTCCAGTGCTTCCTTGATCTTCCTTGTTTCTAAGTGGTATTTTTTGATTAGGTATTCTTTGGTCTTCTTGTTCTTCAGCTTCTTTTCTTTCATCTGTTCTAGCTTGCTTGCATGTGATCTTAACTTGCTGATCTTATTTTCTAGTCTAACCTTCCATTTTTGTGGTACACTGTTTGTTTGTTTTTCCTCTTTGTTGATTTTGCATGCCAGGTATTTAGTTATAACTGCAGCTGTGCTGTACATTAGTTGGTTTGTTTCTTGCAGTGAATTGGTGCTTACACTTGATATTGCAGTATTTGCATCTTTTAATGCTTGTGCTAGCTGTTTCTTTGGGACAAGCTCCAATGCAGGCAGCCTTATTCTGTTGTTTTTGTGCTGTTCTAGATGCTCAGTTATACTTTTATTTCTTTAGTTAGAGGGTTTTGTTCTTCCTGAGGAAGAGGTGCCTGGTTTCCAAATGAGAACAGTTGTATATCTCTGCTGGGTTCCTTCATTGCCAACTCCCCCTAGTTTGCCTCTACATTCTGAATTACCTCTGGCAAGGCTTTGATTTCTTTGCCCTGGGTGAACCTTTGCAGTTCGTCCAATTCTGTTTCTGTGAATACTTTATTTTGTATTATAATTGGCGTTGATCTGCTAGTCTCTGTTCTGTTATTTCTGATTCTGGATGTTGTTCTTTACAGAACTGGTGCATTCGTTTTAGATATCCTTAATAATAATAGTAATAAAGTTGGAAGGGACCTCGGAGGTCATCTAGTCCAACCTCCTGATCAGGCAGGAAACCCTATACCATTTCGGACAAATGGCTGTCCAGTTTCTTCTTAAAAACTTCCAGTGTTCGCACATTCACCGCTTCTGGAGGCAAGTTGTTCCACTGGTTAATTGTTCTAACTGTCAGGAAGTTTCTCCTTAGTTCTAGGTTGCTTCTCTCCTTGATGAATTTCCATCCGGTGCTTCTTGTCCTGCCTTCAGGCGCTTTGGAGAATAGCCTGACTCCCTCTTCTTTGGGGCAGCCCCTGAGATACTGGAAGGCTGCTATCACTTGATTTGTAATAACAGATCATTCTTTCTTTGTTTTCAATCACTGTGTATTTGCAACAGGTAAACACCTTTTCTTCCAGTAGTTCTGCAGCTGCTGGCCCTGGTTGCTCAGCCAACAGTCTTGAATCCTATAACCCATTTTT
This sequence comes from Protobothrops mucrosquamatus, assembly GCF_001527695.2. NCBI lineage: Eukaryota > Metazoa > Chordata > Lepidosauria > Squamata > Viperidae > Protobothrops > Protobothrops mucrosquamatus. The sequence goes on from NW_015389284.1 coordinate 14,281, forward strand.
CACCAGATATCCAGGAACTCCAACATCTAGCGCGGACCTTGTTAACCCAGACAACATCCGAGCCAGTATGGCATTCTGATATTTACGTCTCACCATATTTTTTATGGGAGAGACACTCTTTGTCTGACTCCTCTGATGTGAGCTGTCCAGTATGGTTGGACCTCTGGCATAGCTCTCATCTTCCTCAGAGTACAGAAGCTCCACAACCACGTCAAGGTAGTGTTTCACTGGGGGATGATGATGATGATGATGATGATGATGATGATTAATTTCCCAACCACGTGATGAAGATTTAAAGGAAAGTCTGTGGATATTTTCAATCATCCAGATTACAGTTGTCCCAAAAGTGCTTTTTCAAGAGGCAACTGGACTTTCTTGTTTTTCTTTGAAGAAATTTCATTTCTCCTCCAAGAAGCTTCTTCAGCTCTGACTGGATGGTGGGGAATGGAAGGATTTATACTCCTTGCAGACAGCTGGTCATTTGCATTCTTTTAGGGAGTCATTGAGGCCAGTTGGAGGTTGATCTGTGTCCTCAGGGACCCCTAAGTGGTGCAAATGGGTGGAAAGCCTTCTTGGAAGTGCTGAAAGGACTGTGTGGTAGAGTGGAGATAGATGATGCTGTATCTCTCCCCCTTTGTTGAGGGAGGGCTGTTCAGTTTTGACCTAGATGGCCTCTTGGACCCTTCTTTCAAACCAGCGGTCCTCTCTGTCCAAAATGTGGCCTTTGTTCTCTTCAAAAGAGTGTCCTTTGTCTTTAAATACAGATGGACTGCTGAATCTTGTCCTGATGGGTTTGTTCTCCTATGTTGTGCCATGGGTTTATGAAGCGGTTGTTTTGTTTCCCCAATATACAGATCTGTACATGGCTCACTGCATTGTACTGCATATACTACATTGTTCCATTTGTGTCTGTGTGTTTTATCCTTGGGATGGACAAGCTTCTGCCCTAGTGTATTCTTGAGTTTGAAGTGTGCACATATGTTGTGTTGGCTGAAGACCCTCCTGAGCTTTTACGATGTTCCTGCAACGTATGGAATGACAACATTGCTTCGTTTATTGTTCTTTTCTTTCCCTGTTATGGAAAAACTCCTGCTGGGCCTTCAGCTCAGCGATGTAGAGTTTGGAGAACTCCCATTTTGTGCTCCAAAGGGTGGTGAGACGTTTGCCGACCAGAAAAGAAAAAAAAAAGAAGAACTAAAATACATCAAAGAAGCCCTGAGAACTTGTGGCTATCCCAAGTGGGCCTTCATCAGATCCCAAAACCCAGCAAGAGGTCCTCCATAACAGACAAAGAAGAAAACAATGAACGAAGCAGCAAGAAATGAGAGGAGAAATCAAGTCGGACGGATTTCTCCCCCTATATTTTTTTACCTTTTAATTAAATGTAATAAATATAATGCCCTAAAATATACCTATTGTTATGTTATTTAATTTGTAAATCTTGCATACCCCATCAGTAGGTTCTGGGTGACTAATAATATAAATTGAGGTAATAATCTCTCTCTCTCTCTCTCTCTCTCTCTCTCTCTCTCTCTCTCTCTCTCTCTCTCTCTCTCTCTTTCTGTCTTTCTCTCACACACACAAATGGACACCAATGCACACAATAACAATAACAACAACAAAACATTAAGTTGCAATAACATACCACAAGAGCAGAGACATAGTTTTTAAACATTCCATCCCGTTGAACAAGACATCAGCAATGTGTAATTCCCAGTCTTCTTAATCCCATAAAAGATCATAAATCCTATGTTTTGGGGCAAGGATTTGCCCACCCATTGAAATAATGTTTTCTGATAGTAAAAGTGGCCATTTCAGGTAGGATTGATGAGTCTGGGAGTATAACAATTGGGGTGATGTCCATGTGAGTTCTAGTCTCGCCTTAGGCATGAAAGCCAGCTGGGTGACTTTGGGCCAATCACCAGGAGACGGTGAGTTCTAGTCCTTCCTTAGGCATGAAAGCCAGCTGGATGATTTTGGGCCAATCACCAGGAGACGGTGAGTTCTAGTCCCACCTTAGGCATGAAAATCAGCTGGGTGACTCTGGGCCATTCATCAAGAGATAGTGAGTTCTAGTCCCGCCTGAGGCATGAAAGCCAACTGGGTGACTTTGGGCCAATCATCAGGAGATGATGAGTTCTAGTCCCGCCTTAGGCATGAAAGCCAGGTAATAGAAGAGCTTGGTTTTATATAAGTATTTCAAATTTTATCATCTTTCTCAAAGTTTTTTTCTTTTTTGAGATCACTTATTGTTCTTATAGCAATTTGTAAATATGCTAGGCACTCAGATAAGCAATATATTAACCAGCATTAATACTAGATCAACAATCAAGCATTAAACAATCAAGGAACTATCAACTCAGATAAAAAACCAAGCAGTAAACCACAGCTTAATCAAAGAACCACCAAGAATATTTCCACTAACACTGGCAGGACGAGATACTTGTTTATAAAAAGAGGGCAAACCCAATTCTCTTCTAGCACTGATGATGTTACCTAATTGGGTAATGAAATGTCTGCAAGAAAACAAACAAGCTCAGAGACCACTAAAGATCCTCCACCCGTTCCTCCACCTCTTTCTTCTCTTGTCCTCCTCCTCCTCCTCTTCTTCTCCTCCTCCTTCTCCTCCCTCCCTCCCTCCCTCCCTCCTCCTCCTCCTCCTCCTCCTCCTCCTCCTCCCCTCCACTCACCCCACTCCCTTCTAACCCTGAGGAAATATCTGCAAGAAAACAACCAAGCTCAGAGAGCACCAAGGGCCCCACAGTTCAACTCTGAGCTGCAAATATTCTCTTCTATTGACTGATATTTCCTTGATGCTTAACTCCTTTTTAAAATAGAATATCTTCCTGGGCTCCAAGATCACTGCAGATGGGGACTGCAGCCAAGAAATTAAAAGACGCTTGCTCCTGGGGAGGAAAGCTATGGCAAATCTAGACAGCATATTAAAAAGCAGAGACATCACCCTGCCAACAAAAGTGCATATAGTCAAGGCCATGGTTTTCCCAGTTGCAATGTGTGGTTGTGAAAGTTGGACCATAAGAAAGGCCGAGCACCAAAGAATGGAGGCCTTTGAACTATGGGGCTGGAGAAGACTCCTGCGAGTCCCTTGGACTGCAAGGTGATCAAACTGGTCAGTCCTAGAGGAGATCAACCCCGACTGCTCTTTAGAAGGCCAGATCCTGAAGTTGAAACTCAAGTACTTTGGCCACCTAATGAGAAGGAAGGGCTCACTGGAGAAGAGCCTAATGCTGAGAAAGATGGAGGGCAAGAGAATAAGGGGACGACAGAGAATGAGGTGGCTGGATGGAGTCACTGAAGCAGGAGGCGGGAGCTTCAATGGACTCCAGAAGATGGTAGAGGCAGGAAGGCCTGGAGGAACATTGTCCATGGGGTCGTGATGGGTTGGCCACGACTTCGCAACTAACAACAACAAGAACTGGAAGGGACCTTGGAGGTTTTCCAGTCCAACCTGCTGCTCAAGCAGGAGACCCTACACCATTTTTTTTCTTAAAAGCCTCCAGGGATGGAGCGCCCACAATTTCTGAAGTTTGTTTCCACTGGTTAATTGTCCTCACTGTCAGGAAGTTTCTCCTTAATTCCAAGTTGCTTCTCTCTTTGGTCAGTTTCCAACCATTGTTTCTTGTCTTGCCCTCTGGTGCTTTGGAGAATAGTTTGAAGAAACTCTTCTTTGTGGCAGCCCCTCAAATAGTGGAACAAATCCTTTGTTTGTTTCTTCAGATGTCCCTTCTCCAATCGTCTACCAGTCTCTTCCTGGGCATCTGTTTTTTTGTGTGTGTTTTTGCTCCTGATAAGCCCTGATTTCATGCAATCTTTGCTAGAGATGGTCTCAGTGAGTGCATGCTAGCACATCTTGTTGAAGCAGAGGAGAAAACTGAGTTCAGGATTTTGGATTTTGCAATAATGCATTCTTTGTAACAGGGAACAGTTTAAGAGTTCCTCTAACTTTCTTTCCTCCCTCTATGCCAGATGGGAATGCACAGGACACTTCTGAGTAATACAGTAATTACATGGTTATTAAAAACAGTAATCATCCCAGAAACACTCAAAGCTCTCTAAACAAAAACATTGAGGGGGAGAAAAAAAGATGGTCATTTTTAAAATTGAGGTTCCCAATTCTTTGCCTATGTAAGGAATGAAAGGAGAGAGGTGGGGGGGAAGAAGAAGAGAAAGATGCATAAAAAAAAACTTTTAAGATCCTGGGGAAATCTTTAAAACTGGTTAAAAGCAAAAGTTTTATTTTATTTTTTTTCAGATGGAATAGAAATTCACTATTTTAACTCCTCAGTTCTTCCTATGATGAGGAATGGAGCTTATAAAGAGCCAATCTTCACAGGGCATTTTGAAAACAAAAAAACAACAAGGTGGAATTAAGTTTCATGTTTGGTCTAATGGTTAAGGTGTTGGCCTAGAAAGGAATCAGGTGAGTTCTAGTCCTGCCTTAGGCATGACAGCTGGTTGGTTATCTTTGAGCCATCACTAAGAGATTATGTGTTCTAGTACCACCTCAAGCATGAAACTTGATTGGATGACTTTGGGCCAATCATCAAGACCTTGGAGGTCTTCTAGTCTAACCCCTTGCTCAGGCAGGAAACCCTATACCATTTCAGACAAATGACTAACCAAGCTAACCAAAGAGAGTAGCAACCTAGAACTAAGGAGAAACTTCCTGACAGTTAGAACAATTAACCAGTGGAACAACCTGCCTCCAGAAGCGGTGAATGCTCCAACACTGGAAGTTTTTAAGAAGAGACTGGACAGCCATTTGTCCGAAATGGTATAGGGTTTCCTGCCTGAGCAGGGGGTTGGACTAGATTTATTTATTTTATTTATTTAATCCCATTTATACCCCGCCCTTCTCCCGAGGGACTCAGGGCGGCTTACAGGTAAATAAAAACAGTACAATACAATAGACATCTCTAAAAGCCAAATTAAAATATATATTAAATAACCTGTATTAAGTTTAATATTATAAAATCCCTTTAAAATCCCTATAAAATCCCCCCCTAGGCCAATCCCGCTTNATATTGGAAGACTGCTAGCATGTCCCCCCTCGTCCTTCTCTTCATTAAACTAGACATGCCCAATTCCAGCAGCCGTTCCTTATATGCTTTAGCCTCCAGTCCCCTAATCATCTTTGTTGCTCTTCTCTGTACTCTTTCTAGAGTCTCAACATCTTTTTTACATAGTGGTGACCAAAACTGGATGCAAAACTGGGGCAGCCCCTGAGATATTGGAAGGCTGCTATCATTAATGTTTGTACGCATATATTCAATGTGTATAGGTACAGATGACTGTTCAAGTCCCCTTGGCTGTTTCCAATTCAAAAACCAAAAGAAAAACAAATTGAACTTTGCAGCATTAAAAAAGAGAGAGTTAAAATAGCAATTAAAACAAGTAAAACAAAGTGGAATTAATAATTAAAATCAATGGTTGAAATAATTGCCTGTTTCCTTTTCGAATGCTTTGCCGCTATAGACTGTTTGGGTCTGGAAAGATGGAATGAGTGTTTGGGAGGGTGTAACATCTGATCTCATTTACACACACCTTACCAAGATACAAATGTAACACCTGTCCTGGTCCTCTTTGGGGATAGAGGGCACTGTAATTGCCGGAAGTCCTTGACGTACGACCACAATTGAACCCAACATTTATGTGGCTAAGCGGGACATTTGTCAAGGGAGCTTTGCCCCATTTTACAACCTTTCTTGACGCAGTCGTTAAGGGAGTCACTGCCCTTGTTAAGTTAGTCCCATGGTTGGTTAAATAAACCCGGTTTCCTCATTGACTTTGCTTGTCAGAAGGTTGCAAAAGGGGATCAGATGGTCCCGGGACAGTTCCACTTTCTTTCTTTCTTTCTTTCTTTCTTTCTTTCTTTCTTTCTTTCTTTCTTTCTTTCTTTCTTTCTTTCTTTCTCTCTCTCTTTCTTTCTTTTTGTTCTTTCTTTCTCTTTCTTTTTCTTTCTTTCTTTCTTTCTCTTTCTCTTTCTTTCTCTTTTTCTTTCTCTCTCTCTTTTTTTGTTCTCTCTTTCTCTTTCTCTTTCTTTTTCTTTTTCTTTTTCTATTTTTCTTTCTCTCTCTTTCTTTCTTTCTTTCTCTTTCTTTCTTTCTTTCTTTCTCTCTCTCTCTTTCTTTCTTTCTCTTTCTTTCTTTCTTTCTTTCTTTCTTTCTTTCTTTCTTTCTTTCTTTCTTTCTTTCTTTCTCTCTCTCTCTCCCTTTCTTTTTTCTCTTTCTTTCTTTCTTTCTTTCTTTCTTTCTTCTTTCTTTCTTTCTTTCTTTCTTTCTTTCTTTCTGTTTCTCTCTCTCTCTCTCTCTCTCTCTCAAGCGTCCTGCACATCTGCTGGATAACAATATAATGAGGGGGTCCTGGGTGCTCTCTGAGCTTAGTTGTTTTCTTGCAGATGTTTCATTACCCAAATTAGATAAGGTCATCAGTGTGAGTAGGATGTCTCCAAGGAAATGACCAACCTCAAAGAGGAGCGAGGACCCATCATTTCAATCCTGAGCTAGAAATATTCTGCTTTATAAAAATGTACTTTATCACTGAGGTTATATCTATTACAAAGGAATTATGCTTTGGAACTTAGGTTGACATTATATGATTTGAATTAAATGTAATTGAAAGCTCCTTCTGGAACATTTTTTGATTTAGGAGACCTTGGTAGGGAGAGAAAGAAAGAAAGAAAAAGGAAGGAAGGAAGGAAAGAAGAAAAAGAAAGAAAGAAAGAAAAAGGAAGGAAGGAAGGAAGGAAGGAAGGAGAAAAGAAGGAAGGAAGGAAGGAAGGAAGGAAGGAGAAGAAAGGAAGGAAAGAAGGAAGGAAGGAAGGAAGGAAGGAAGGAAGGAAGAGGGAGAAAGAAGGAAGGAAGGAAGGGGAAGAAAGAAAGAGGAAGGAAGGAAGGAAGGAAGGAAGAAAGAAAGAAAGAAAGAGGAAGGAAGGAAGGAAGGAAGAAGAAAAGAAGGAAGGAAAGAAGGAAAGAAAGAAAGAAAGAAAGAAAGAAAGGGAGGGAGGAAGGAGGGAAGGAAGGAAGAGGAAGAAAGAAGGAAGGAAGGGAAGGAAGGAAGGAAGGAAGAGGAAGAAAGAAAGAGGAAGGAAGGAAGAAAGAAAGAAAGAAAGAAAGAAAGAAAGAGAAAGAAGAAAAAGAAAAAGAAAGAAAGAAAGAAAGAGGAAGGAAGGAAGGGAGAGAGAGAGAGAGAGAAAGAAAGAAAGAAGAAGGAAGGAATGAAGGAAGAAAGGAAGAAAGAAAGAAAGAGAAAGAAAGAAAAAGAAAAAGAAAAAGAAAGAAAGAAAGAAAGAAAGAAAGAAAGAAAGAAAGAAAGAAAGAAAGAAAGAAAGAAAGAAAAACAAGAAGATTCATGGAAGATCTAACCAAGGCCAACAGCTCAACGAAAAGACCGATCCGTTTAATGACCAGAATCGTTTCCTAAGAAGGGCCCATACTAAGAAGACAACCTGTGGTACAACCAAGGACACCAGGGACAATTTCCTCGTGCGCCTGGTCTCTCGCCCTCCTTTTCACTTTTCTTTGTCCAAGCTTGGCGCTCACCATCAAGCACCAGAGACTCTCGGAAGAACCGACTCAAATCAAAATTTCTGTCCCATTAAACATCTGAGAAATATGTTGCGCCGCATCTATAGTTGGTTGGGGAAATTTACAGCTTCCCCTTCTACCCAGTCATCCGTAGGAACAGCAGCTGCTGTCCACAATGCGCGGGCCAAAAAAATCTCTTTGCCAATTCGGAGTCGGATGAGACAGCACCACAGACTCTGGCACCTTTACGCCAAGGTGCCGTCTCTCCGTTCCCACCTGATGTCGTACGGCCTGGTGGTATTAATTAGCAGCAGAAAATCAAGAAACCTTTAAGTACAGCCAAAGAGAACTCGGTCCTCTGGGGGGAACCGAGAAGCTTTTTGTGGGCCCGTGAATAGCTTGGCAAGAAAATGCAAAACTCCAACTTAAAGTAGAAAGAAAAACACACTTTTTTTTTTTTAGATTTGTGCTCAGAGAACAGAGCTGAGTTCTTTTTTCTACGCTTCACTTCTTTCCAGATGCTCTTTCTCAGTTCTCGGAATATTATTTATGAAAAAAAAAAAGAATCAAAATCGCGTGAAGTATTAGTACCGCTTTATAAAAACGGTAGCAAGGCCTCACCTGGAATATACTCCATCCAGTTTTGGTCACCAGATTACGAAGAAGAAGAAGAAGAAGAAGAAGAAGAAGAAGAAGAAGAAGAAGAAGAAGAAGAAGAAGAAGAAGAAGAAGAAGAAGAAGAAGAAGAAGAAGAAGAAGAGGAGGAGGAGGAGGAGGAGGAGGAGGAGGAGGAGGAGGGAAAAGACCACTGGATTTATACTAGCTGCTCTTCCAGGATATAATTTAATTAATGCTTTGATTCTCCATTTCTGTTTCATCCTGGACACATATCCAAATTTCTCTCCAGAAAATAGAAATGAAATGAAAACTCCTGTCAAATTGAAGAAATAGCCCAAAGTAACATAATCAAATTTGAAACAGGCATGGGTGAAGTTAGTGTGTCTCTCTGTCCATCTCTCCATCCATCCATCCGTCCGTCCGTCCGTCCATCCGTCCGTCTGTCCGTCTGTCTGTCTCTCTATCTCTATCACCATCTCTCTCTCTCTCTCTCTCTCTCTCTCTCTCTCTCTCTCTCTCTCTCTCTCTCTCTCTCTCTCTCTCTCTCTCTCTCTCTCTCTCTCT
>NW_015389284.1:24476-25647 GCF_001527695.2 Protobothrops mucrosquamatus
TATCTATCTATCTATCTATCTATCTATCTATCTATCTATCTATCTACCATCTTTCTCTACAAACACAGACACGCACATATGCGCGCACACACACACATCTACAGCATATATATAAAACTATCATCTACTTATCCTTTATCCTCTTTCTCTCTCTCTTTTTCTCCTACCTATTGTAGGCTTCTTTTTTTTTCTTCTGAAATCCAATCTTTTTCCTGCCCCTTTTGGCATCTAATTGTCACCCAAAATCTATTCTCCAGGACTTTAGTCAGAAAACAGCTTTATATAATTAGGATTTGATCGTTCCATTTGTACCCACTTTTTAAAGGTTGTGTATAAATTCAAGGTTAATGACCTGACTAATTTGGCTGTTCTTTGAAAAAAACTATGCAGTGTCAGAGCTGGTTAGTATTTGGAAGAAAGACCACCAGGAGAGCTGAAGACCGAGAACTTGGCTTGGATATGAAAATAAAACAAAATCTTCCCGAAGCCAATAACCAGTCACTCTGTGGAGCTGTCGATTCTGCTCCCATCAGTAACTGAATTTGACTAAAGAGTCTTAGCTTACAAGCCTGGCAATCTTTCTTATTAATATTTCCAGTTAAAATATGGAATACAGATGTTACCTAATCTAAGGATGAATAAAGTATTGCCTGCCAAATCTGCTCCAGATTTTCTTATTTCTTCTATTTTATTTTTCACATCGTGAATTAGAGATTTGCATTAATTTACAAGTCTGCAGGGAGAAAGCTACCGAGCCCTACGCAAACTCATATCATTCTGTGCAGATGAAAGGAGGAACAGAATAACATTTTTTAAAATGAGTATGGGCGAGAGCCAAACGCACCGAATCCTCCGTGCTTCAACTTGTTCAAGGTCGCCCACTTTATTTTTAGTTTAGTTTTGTTTTTGTTTTGTTTTTTCTTAATCCCTTTGAACACCCCCAGATTTTGCTGGTACTCTGTTAAATGTGATAATAATGACAAGACGGACAAAATTTCCATCTGTCCGTTATTATTATTATTATGGATCATCGCACAGTCAGCCAGATGTTCAGACTGGATTTGGCATTTTGTCTACCTATCGAGTCCTTACCCAGGACCTGGGATAGGCAGATCTGGATGTTTGATGGTATTACAGATCTCGTCACAGGATGGAAGCGGTTCCTAGTAAG